>NC_080171.1:109156384-109340177 GCF_950295315.1 Erinaceus europaeus
TTTTTTCCATTTTATTGCCATTGTTGTTGTTGTTGGGTAGGACAGAGAGAAATTGAGAGAGGAGGGGAAGATAGAGGGGAAGAAAAAGATAGACACCTGCAGAACTGCTTCACCACTTGTGAAGTGACCCCACACACACAGGTGAGGAGCCAGGGGCTTGAACCGGGGTCCTTAAGCCAGTTCTGGTGCTTCATGCTTAACCCGCTGCGCTACTGCCCCACCCCCATCTTTTTATTTTTCAGTGAATTGAATTTTTGCCTAAAGACTTTGCTTAAACCACACATCACAAGGCTCTTCAATTTTTTTGTTGACCAGAGAAAGTAATCAGAAGAGATGTCTTTTTGGCTAGACATTTGTGAAACTGAACTGCCTTATATGCCAAAGAAATTACACTCCTTACATGAGAGGTTTATCCACCTTCTTTTTCTAGTTTGTCTATGCTGGCCGACTACACTCAGACAGTTAGCCTGCAGGTCTTGCTCAGTGTGTCTCAAAGAGCTGCTTTCACATGCTAAGTCCTATACAAGAGATCTGAAAGCTTGTCAGTGATGTAAGAATGACGGAGTCTTTCTCCTTCTCCTTATACTGTGTGATTTCACATGACTGCTTGAACCCCCTCAAAATGTGGAAGCTAGTTTCTAAGAAGCAGGAAATGGATGCTGCTAGACCTCTTAAAAACTAAACGCAGAATTGGCACAGCATCATTTCCACTTTATTCTTATTATCAGAGTGACAGCCAGCCAACATTGATTCATTCAACAATCTTCCCCCTTCTCTTGGCATAAACAGGGCTCTCTTTCTTTCTTTCTTTCCTTCCTTCTTTCCTTCCTTCCTTCCTTCCTTCCTTCCTTCCTTCCTTCCTTCTTTCCTTCCTTCTTTCCGGGGTTAGCACTGGGGCTGGGTTACCACTGTAAATCCACTGCTCCTGGAGATAAAAATGTTCCCTCCCCCTCCTTTCATTTTGTTAGATAGGATAGAGAGCTATTGAGAGGGGGAGAGGGAAAGAGAGAGACACCTGAAGACCCGTTTCATCACATGTGAAGCGACCCCCCTATACATGGGGATCCAGGGGCTCCAATCAGGATCCTTGTTTGGGTCCTTGTGCTTCACACCATGGTCACTTAACCCAGTACGCCACTACCCGGCCCTTAACAGGGCTTTCCACTGCTATAATCAAAGTGGCCTTTCTCAGTGGCCTTACAAATCACTACTTCTACCTAAGAATCTTCTGATAACCCAAACATTGTACTCTTTCTTTATACAGAAAAGAAGATAATAACCTGTTAAGCTTATAGCTGTGAGTTACTATGGGAAGATTGATAGCTGTATGAAAGGACAAGCGCCACTGTGCTTGGAGCTCAGTTTGGACATAGTCCACTGAGCCTGCCAGCCTTACATAAACTCTGCATTGAAGCTTTGGTGTGTCCCGTCTCTTTGCCTTAGAATTCATTAACACTGGCACCATAGGATGCTGGAAGGACACTGGACAAGAAAGAACCTTTTTATTCCTGTGAAAATCAGAATTTGAATCTACATGTCAACCTTGCAATAACGAATCCTGCAACTATAGTTTCACTGATCCTGTCACAATTGTCTCAAATGATATAAAAGACAGAGGAGACCTTCTTAGAGGTCAGAGCTCTGAGACCCTATCTAGTCTCTCTACCCCCCACTTTATTTTCTTTTGAATTGGGTTCCCTTTTACCAGGGATGCCATGTTTAATTTATTTTATTGTCACTGGGGCTTCACTGCACCAGGCTGACTTTTTTTTTTCTTCTTCTTTTTCAGGTGAAAAGGGAGAGATGGGGGAGGTTGAGGAGACACCACAGACCTGAAGCTTCCCCCCAGTGCTGTGGGTGCCAGACTTGAACCCGAGTAGTACACATGGCAAAGCATGCACATTCCCAGATGAACTATTTTACCAGCCTTGGGTTCCATATTTAAAGCCTTACATTTGTAACCCCAGCACAAAAGAAATAATACTTTACTGTCAACACTGGTCTGGGTACAGCAGTCTGGGAATTGAATCAATTTAGTAATTATATTGGGGCACCTGGGGTAGAGTCCACACAAATTGCCAAACTTAGTAAGTGTTGTGCGTTCTAACTCTCTACTGACTACCCATTCTTGTTTCTCCCCCTGCCCCCCAGAGCTTCCCTGAGACACTATATTGAAATTAGGTCAATAATTTTTTTTTTTTTTTGCCTACAGGGTTATTGCTGGGGCTCAGTGCCTGCACTTTGAATCCACTGCTCCTGGAGGCCATTTTTCCCATTTTGTTGCCCTTGTTGTTGTTTTTGTTGCCATTGTTGTTGCTCAATAGGACAAAGAAATCAAGAGAGGAAGGGAAGACAGAGAAAGGAAAGAAATATAGGCATCTGCAGACCTGCTTCACTGCCTATGAAGTGACCCCCCTGCAAGTGGGGAGCCAGGGACTAGAACCTGGAACCTCACACTGGTCCCTGCACTTCGTGCCATGTGAGCTTAACCTACTGTGCTATTGCCCAGCCCCCAGGTCAATTAATAATGACCTCTAAGTATTCAAGTGAAAAGAAAAGTTTCATATCTTTCACTTTAAATCAAAGCTGAGTGGCCTAGGAGGTGGTTCAGTAGCTAAGATGTTGAACTTGTACATGTGATATTCTGAGTTTGTCACAGATTATGCCACAGCCGTGCTTTGGTCTCTCTCTTCTCACCTCACTAAATAATAACTCTTTTAAAAATTTTTATTTATTATTGGACAGAGACAGAGAGAAATTGAGAGGAGATGGGAAGATAAAGAGAGAAAGAAACAAAAAGACGCTTGCAGCCCTACTTAACCACTCATGAAGCTTCCCTCTGCAGACAGGGAACAGGGTTTTGAACCCAGGCCCTTGCACACTGTAATGTGAGTGTTTAACCAGGTATGCCACCACCTGGCCCAATAATAACTCTTTACAAAGAAAAAAGCTCCTACCTTTGGGCTCCTATTTATTAAGCAATCTGTCTTGCTTTATACCTCACTGCCTTTCACCCACCAAGTTGCAGATGCTACTATGATTCCATCCTGACTTCCCTAGGCGAACGAACCTCACCAATGTGTCCCAGAACCTCATCTCTCCAGAGCCCTACCCCACTAGGAAAAGACAAAAACAGGCTGGGGGTGTGGATCGACCTTCCAATGTCCATGTCCAGCAGAAAAGCAATTACAGAAGCCAGACCTTCCACCTTCTGCATCCCATAAAGAACTTTGGTTGATACTCCTAGAGGGATAAAGAATAGGGAAGTTTCCAATGGGAAGCATGGGACACGGAACTCTGGTGGTGGGAAAAATGTGTAATTATACCCCTGTTATCTTATGGTTTTATAAATCAATATTAAATCACTAATTAAAAAAAAAAAGCTAGAAATAGTTAAACTTAGGAAGGCATGTTGCAAGCCAAGATAGATTGAAAGTTGGCTCCCTCTGCCAAATAGCCTTATCGTTGTTATGGAGATTTTAGCAATTTGGATACAAGATTAACCAGTCACCATTCCTCTAAACCTCATTCAGAAGAATACACAAACTCTTCAATTTTTTTAAAATATTTTATTTATTTATTCCCTTTTGTTGCCCTTGTTGTTTTATTGTTGTAGTTATTATTGTTGTTGGATAGGACAGAGAGAAACGGAGAGAGGAGGGGAAGACAGAGAGGGGGAGAGAAAGATAGACACCTGCAGACCTGCTTCACCGCCTGTGAAGCGACTCCCCTGCAGGTGGGGAGCCGGGGTTCGAACCGGGATCCTTATGCCGGTCCTTAAACACTTTAAACAATTCTGACAATGGGCTTAAATTGTTCAAGGAGCTCTAAAAATATATCTGCATATATAGCTTTTTAAACATCTAAGTCAACTACAACTTTACACCAGACAGAACAAGACCATTTGGCCCTGCCAGTATCTAAAATACAAAGAGGTTCAGATAGAAGGGCACAAAACATAGTGAGGTCAAGTATATAACTATAGATGCTAACCACTGGATTATCATAGAAAACAAGCCCCCAACTAACCTGGTTATAATAATAAATTATTGCTATTCTAATGTTTCTTTAAACATTATAAGAAACCCCTCATGGGCAGGAGTAGATACCATAATGGTTATGCAAACAGACTCTCATGCCTGAGGCTCCAAAGTCCCAGGTTCAATCCCTGCACTACTACTACAGAGCTGACCGGTGCTCCGATAAAAAAAAAAAAGAGAGAGAGAGAGAAAAAGGAGAAAGAAAGAAAGAAAGAAAGAAAGAAAGAAAGAAAGAAAGAAAGGAACCCCTCACATTTTCTTTAAGATCCTCATTTCTCCTAGTCCTGGAGTCTCTAGGACTATAGCCATACTTCCTGATATTTCTTCTCTCTGATATTTATTTATTTAATTTAGCCTCCAGGGTTATTGCTGGGGCTCGGTGCCTGTACCATGAATTCACTGCTCCTTGGAGGTCTTTTTTTCTTCACATTTTTTGTTGCCCTTGTTGTTGTTATTATTGTTGCTATTGCTGTTGTTGCATAGGACAGAGAAAAATTGAGAGAGGAAGGGAAGACAGGGGAGGGGAGAGAAAGACAGACACCTGCAGACCTGCTTCACTGCCTGTGAAGCAAACCCCCTGCAGTGGGGAGCAGGGCTCGAACTGGGATCCTTACACCGGTCCTTGTGCTTTGCACCGTATGCATTTACCTGCTGCACCACCACCTGGCTCCCATTCTCTCTGATTTCTTACTGCCATACCACCTCTGTTGACCTCAACCAAATTGCTACTAGTACTGCCATCCCACATTATTCCACTACTGAATTCTTACTGTGGACTATAACCAGAGATACCAAGCCTGGGATGTCAACCTCGCAACTCTTTAAATCTGGTGGAAGTCTTTCCTAACACATGGGACTACCTATATCCACATTAGACAGCATTTAGCATACATTTAACATTACATACGTTTAATTAACATTAACATCAGTTACCATGTAACAAAGTTACAGATACAATATATAAACTAGGATTTAGGTGCAGGTGTACATGTATCCATAAGCAATGGGGAATTATATAATTCAAACTAATAGTCCTCACTAGTCTATGGTGATTAGCCTTAGACCTAATAAACCTGTAATCCTAGTTGAAGTGCCAAAAGAAAGCATCATAAATTCTCTTAATCAATTAGACTTAGACCAAATTAGCTCGGCAATCTAGCAGAAAGGAACAAAGGAGACAGATCCCATAAAACTAATTCTAGTTGGGTTCAACAAATGACACTCAATGCTTCAATAACTGGGAGAAAGCCTAAGGCCATCAGATAAAGAGAGGACTACAGAAGCTAGAGACCGGCTCACTTAATAATGGCCCTTTTGGTCAATATCACACCACTTCATCATCTGAGGCTCTAGTTAGGGAATCCTTGGATCTTCACACAAATATGGTGGGCCTGGAAATCTAATGGACCCTCTCTGCACCACCACTGGGTACTTCTATCAGGAAACATCATCGTAAGTCCTCTTGTGGGCCTTCCCAGGACTTTGCCTTCACCATAAAGCAGCAATGATAGGGGTGGCCCCAGACTCTGAAGGAAGGCTGGGGTATACTGCCCTGCCACACAAGGAGGACTGGTCCTGAAATGAGTGAAACCACCACAGTTCCCAGCTGTGACCATGAGCTGCAAGCTCACACCAATAGGGACTTAAAGGTTATACACAAGCTCTGGTGCTAAAAATAAATACATATATGGGACCTGGGTTCATATATGGTGGATAGAGGTAAATAATTAATTTTATCCACAGAATTTTTTTTCAAGAATTGGAGCTACTCACTGCCCTAATCCACCTTTCTAGCCCTTTTCTCTACTCTGACACAATTTTCTCAAACATTATTTTTATCCAACTTCAGGTTATCTAACAAATTCAAGCAAAACTACCATAGTCATGGGCCCCTAGAAACATGCCTAAATTGGACTTGGACTTCCTAGCCAACTACTATAGTCCAACTATTCCACCCAACTACTATAGCCACAGGCCCTTTGGATTATAACTAAAATATGCCTACTAGCTATCTACAGAACAGAGACACCCACCCCCAACTCTTCATCTGCACTACTCCAGCCTTTAGGTTCATAATTAGTCAACAGCTTCTTTGGTTTTATATGTTAACTCTCTTTTCAGCCACCAGGTTCCAGATGCTAGCATGATGCCGACCAGACTTCCCTGGACAGACGACCCCACCAATGTGTCCTGGAGCTCTGATTCCCCAGAACCCTGCCCCACTAGGGAAAGAGAGAGGCAGGCTGGGAGTATGGATCAACCTGTCAACACCCATGTTCAGCGGGGAAACAATTACAGAAGCCAGACCTTCCACCTTCTGCATCCCACAATGACCTTGGGTCCATACTCCCAGAGGGATAAAGACTAGGAAAGCTATCAGGGGAGGGGATGGGATATGGAGATTTGGTGGTGGGAATTGTGTGAAGTTGTACCCCTCTTATCCTATGGTTTTGTCAGTGTTTCATATATATATATATATATATATATATATATATATATATATATATATATATATATATATACACACAAACACCCAAATCTCATCTACTTTTTTTGTTAATTATCCAGTTTGTCTCACTTTATGTCCTGCCACCTCCCAGACACTAAGTTGCAGATGCTGCCATAATCCCATCCTGACTTCTCTAGGCAGATGACTTCACCAATGTGTGCTGGAACCTCACCTCTCCAGAGCTCTAGTTCACTAGGGAAAGATAGAAACAGACTGGGGGTATGGATCAATCTGCCAAGATCCATGTCCAGCAGAGAAGCAATTACAGAAGCCAAAACTCCTACCTTCTGCACCCCAAAAACAACTCTGAGCCATACTCCCAGTGGGGGAAAAGTGATAGGAGGAAGAGGATAAGAGGGCTCTGAACTCCAGCTCCATAAGCACCTGGAAAGAAAGGAGGAAAAGGAGAGGGGAATTTGAATGTGATAATGGAGTCATGAGTGGCTTGGAGGGGAAGAGAGGAGTGGACCTGGAAGAAAAAGGGGCAGTTATGTACGAATGTAGACATATTTGTAGAGATGATGGCTGGCCCATTTCTACAACCTTAGGAGAATGGCAGTAGCTAGCAGAGCGAGAGTGGAGATTCAGAACTCTGGTGGTGGGAACAGTGTGGAATTATACCCCTGTTGACATGTAATTTTGTAAATCAATATTAAGTCACTATTTTAAAATGAAGAAAACAACCATGTTATTCTGGGTGAGACAGGAGTTAAGGAATAACCAACAAAAGGAAATTTGACACATCTCCACATTTTCCAGAGAACCTTGAATGTATGTGCATGAACTATGTCTCTTTTCTCTAAATAAAGTTTTCCTTTGAAAAAAAACAAATAAACAAACAAAAAAACCACTTGAACTTTAGGAAACTGTCTCCATATTGTTTGTCAAGAGTACAAGATGAGGCACTAAGGACTTTTATAGAAGTTGCAGCACTAATCCAGAAAATCCAAGATGGCTGATGGAATCAGCTGTACCCAAAACAGATTTTCTTTTTTTATTTTTAATTTTTATTTTTTATATTTATTTTCCCTTTTGTTGACCTTGTTGTTTTTTATTGTTGTAGTTATTATTGCTGTTATTGTTGTCGTTGTTGTTGGATAGAACAGAGAGAAATGGAGAGAGGACGGGAAGACAGAGAGGGGGAGAGAAAGACACCTGCAGACCTGCTTCATCGCCTGTGAAGCAACTCCGGTGTAGGTGGGGAGCCGGGGGCTCAAACTGGGATCCTTAAGCCAGTTCCTTGTGCTTTACACCACCTGCGCTTAACCTGCCATGCTACTGTCCGACTCCCAGTCCCCTCATCTCTTCATTCCCCTCCTCTCCCCTCTCCCCTCCCTTCTTCCCTCCCCTCCCCTGTCTCCTCTCCTCTCTCCTCCTCTCCCCTTCTCTCCCCTCCCCTCTCCTCTCTCCTCCTCTCCCCTTCTCTCCCCTCCCCTCTCCCCTCCCCTGTCCCCTCTCCTCTCCCCTCCTCTCTCCTCTCCCCTCTCCCCTCCCCTCCCCTGTCCCCTCCTCTCTCCTCTCCCTTCCTCCCTCCCCTGTCCCCTCTTCTCTCCCCTCCCCCTTCCCTCCCCTCCCCTGTCCCCTCTCCTCCTCTCCCCTCCGCTCTCCTCCCCTCCCTTCTTCCCTCCCCTCCTCTGTTCCCTCTCCTCTCCCTTCCTCCCTCCCCTGTCCCCTCTCCTCTCCCCTCCCCCTTCCCTCCCCTCCCCTGTCCCCTCTCCTCCTCTCCCATCCTCTCTCCTCCCCTCCCTTCTTCCCTCCCCTCCTCTGTTCCCTCTCCTCTCCCCTCCCCTTTCCCCTCCCCTCCCTTGTCCCCTCCCCTCCCCTGTTTCCTCTCCTCTCCCCTCCCCTCTTCCCTCCCCTCCCCTGTCCCCCTCCTCCTCTCTCTTCTCCCCTCCCCTCTCCTCTCCCCTCCCCTGTCCCCTCTCCTCTCCCCTCCTCTTCTTCCCTCCCCTCCCCTCCCCTCTCCTTCCCTGTCCCCTCCCTTTCTCTCTCCCCTCCCTTTTCCTCTCCTCCCCTTCCTTTCCTTTCCTTTTTTCTGGAAAGCATTGCTCTGGCTTACAATGGTGCTCTGGATAGAACCTGGGATTTTGGAGCCTCAGGCACAAAGCTGTTTTTGCATAACCACTATGCTATTCCCACAGCCCTAATGCTGTTTTTATGCTTGTTAACACAACAGCCATTGCATTGTTCATAGATCAAGGAGCAATTTTGACTTTTAATTTTTAATATTTAAGAAATACATTTCCAGGGAGTCAGGCGGTAGCGCAGTGGGTTAAGCGCAGGTGGTGCAAAGCTCAAGGATTGAAAGGATCCAGGTTCGAGCCCCCGGCTCCCTACCTGCAGGGGAGTCGCTGCGCAAGCGGTGAAGTAGGTCTCCAGGTGTCTATCTTTCTCTCCCCCTCTCTGTCTTTCCCTCCTCACTCCATTTATCTCTGTCCTATGTAACAACGACAACATCAATAACTACAACACTGAAAAACAACAAGGACAACAAAAGGGAAAATAAATTAAAAAATACATTTCCTAAAGTTATAAGTTGTATAACTAGTGATTGCTCTGGTGGAGTTGGGCAAAAAAAATTGAAAACATGCTTGAAAAGATTCACCATCCTAGATGCCATTAAGAATAATGTTCCATCCAGTATTTAACCCATAAGTTGCTTATTCAGTCATTATAAATAATTAATTTCTTTTTATTGTGAAAATGGCTTTACAAGACTGTTGCTGCCACAGGGGCACAATTTCACACCTTTCCAAAATATGTCAACACATCTCACCCACCACCAAGGTCATTTTCCTCCACCATAGGGTACTATGTCTCCAACTTCCTTTATTTGTTTTTATTTGGGGATTAATGGTTTACAATAGGTAGTTGGCACATGTGTAAAATGTATCAGTTTTCTGCAAAGCACTCTCATGCCAAGCCTAGGACCTCCTCCACCATCATGCACCAGCACCTGAAAGCCCCTTTCCCACCCACCCCCAACCCCCAAAGTCTTTTCTTTTGCTGCAATGCACCAAACCCAATCCAAGTACTACTTTGTGTTTCTCCTCCCCTTTTTGTTCTTAGTTTTCAACTTCTCCTCCTCCTCCTCTTCTTCTGCTGCTTTCAGTCTCTCTCTCTCTTTTCACTAGGATTATTACTGGAGCTTGGTGCCGGCATTATGAATTCACTCAAGGCAGTCATTGCACCCCCCCTTTTTATTTCTCTTTGTTTTATTTGATAGGACAGAAAGAAATTCAGAGGGGAGAGAAGATATAAAGAGAGACACCTGGAGATCTACCTCACCGCAGTTGGAAAGCAGGGGCTCTATACCTGGTCCTTCCTGCCTCCCATTTAAAGATCCTCCTAGGAGGGGTTGAGTGTGACACTGCAAATCTGTTCAACTCTGTCTGGCTTATGGTGGTGTTGAGGCTTTTGTATAACAATTTTGTATCTGTCTTTTGTATAACAATTATGCTCTCTCCCTAGCAAAAGTTGTCATAGCTACCTTACCCTTCAACTACCACTCTGATCAGTAAGCAGTGTAGTATAAACATAACTTAAAAAAAAATTATTCCCTTTTGTTGCCCTTGTTTTATAGTTGTTATTGTTGTTGTTTGATGGCGTCATTGTTGGATAGGACAGAGAGAAATGGAGAGAGGAGGGGAAGACAGAGAGGAGAGAAAGATAGACACCTGCAGACCTGCTTTGCTGCTTGTGAAGAGACTTCCCTGCAGGTGGGGAGATGGTGGCTCGAACCGGGATCCTTACGTGGTCCTTGCACTTTGTGCCACCTGCGCTTAACCCACTGCGCTACTGCCCGACTCCTTAAATATAATTTTTATATACACCAGAAAATAAAAAAAATTGATGTGACTATCAGACCATCAGGATACTTGCTTTATTGCCGTGGTCTAGAGCTGAACTCACAGTATTTCCCAGGTGTGCTGGTGTTTTTGTTTTTCCTAATGAATTGATATCTTAAGTAGCTCAAGTGACTTCCATCTTATATGCAGTTAAGCTTTCGTAGCATGTCCAGTAGTGGCAATAAATAACTGCTGTATAAGGGTTGGTAGTATTATTCAGCAGTCATAGCTCATTGCTTTTCTGGTATATGTTATTTTCTAACTTATATGGACGTGTATGGTAGTGGGTTCTTATTGGTTCTTATTGTTGGTATTATAATTACTAAAAGTGATATTTTTTTCTATCTTGAATTGTTTGATCAGTTTGTTAAACTAACCATCTCAAACACAATGTTACAAATTACTCATATTAAAGGGGTAACACTATTAAAAATTTTAAAGATGCAAATTTTCAGTAGATAAAAATGGTCATGAAAAATCTGAGCTTAATAAACCACCATCAATTCTTCTTCTTCTAGCGTTTGCCCTTCTTCCGTAGCCAGTCAACAGCGTCAGGTTGAAAGCTGTCAGGAGCTGCTTGTTGCTGGCTTTGAAAGTGACTGGGATCCATGTGGATTCAGTCGGCTAGGAAGGATCGTCAGTTTCCCCAATGAATTTGTACTCACGGGATGCACCACAGGAAGGTCGATCCAATGCATCCCACCACCATCAATAAGCCTATAGTAATCAACAACCCCATAAGAAAGCCATGGTGGTTCAGTGGTTCTAAAGGTGTTCTTAATCCCCAAATAACCAATATCAGTGACCTTACAGATGTTTTAGGCAGTTGTAGTTTGGAAATTATGATGGAATTCTCTGTATGCATGCCTGAAAAACCAACTGTAGTTGGTAGAGAAAGAGAGAACTACAACTGTAGTTGTAGAGAAAGAGAGAGAGAGACAGAGACAGAGAGGGAGAGAGAGACAGAGATAGAGGAGCCAGGAGAAAAATATGGGCGTAGACTGTCTCAAGATGCCCACTAGGAAATTGATTGGCCCTTCTCTCAAGTGGCAGTAGTGTTTTGTTTTGATGTGGTAATGGACTAGTTTAATGATCTCAGAGATAACTTTGGCTTAATGTAATTTTCTCCAAAGAATGGTCTCTCATGCATATAATGAATAAATCTATTGCATGAAGATTCTGGAAATTTCATTCACCTTTTTTTTTTATCTTTATTCAATAGAGACAGCCAGAAATTGAGAGGAATAGAGAGACAGAGAGACAGACAGAGAGAGAGAGAGAGCTCTGCTTCACCATTCATGAAGTTTTCCCCTCTGCAGGTGGGAATCCAGGCCTTGAAGGATCCTTGCGCATTGCAACGTGCACTCAACCAGGTGTGCCACCACCTGGCCCCTTCCTTCACCTCTTAATCGTAAGACCTTGTTTTGATTCTTATCTAGTCTGAATAAACATGATTCAAAATGATAACAAACACATACTAAATGTTGACAGTGGCTTTCTTTGAAGATTTTACTCTGTGCCAGGCTCACTGCTAAATACTTCATGCCATTATCTTATCCAGACCATACTATTACCTTCTGATGTAGAAAGCATCATTTTCTCCACTATACAATAGAAAAACAAGACACTGAAACAAAAAGCATCTTTAATGTCATAAGTTAATGAGTGGTGGAATCAGAATTCAAATTATGGTCAAACTCCAAAAATAGATGCTTTAAAAACTGTAAACAAGGGAGCCGGGCAGTAGCGCAATGGGTCAAGCACACATGGCACAAAATGCAAGAACCGGCATGATGATCCCAATTCTAGCCCCGGGCTCTCCGCCTGCAGGGGGATCACTGCTTCACAAGCGGTGAAGCAGGTCTGCAAGTGTCTTTCTCTCCACCTCTCTGTCTTCCCCTCTTCTCTCGATTTTTCTCTCCAGCAACAATAACAATGGAAAAAAAGATGGCCGCCAGGAGCAGTGGATTGGTAGTGTAGGCATCAATCCCCAACAACAACCCTGGAGGCAAAAAACAAAGCAAAACAAAACAAAACAAAACTGTGATTAAAAAATACACATAAATTTTATTTAAGTCATGTTCAGGCATACAATTCAGTGGTATTAGTACATTTACATTTAATGTAATTATTGCCACTATCCAGTTACAGAAAGATTTCATTACCCCAAAAGGCAACCTCATATTAATCATGTAAATGCTTCTCATCCCTTCTACAACAGCCACTGATCTACTTTTGTGTCTATAAATCTGCTTATTCTGGGCACTTCACATAAATGAGATCACACAGCATATGGTTTTCTGTGTCTGACTTCTTTCATATGATGAGATATTGTAGCAGCTACCATTCCTTTTGACAGCCAAAAGTTAATCAATTGTACGACATTTTATCTGTTGAATCACCAGGTGATGTACATCTGAGTTGTTTCCATCTTTAATTATTGTGAGTATATTCTCTGAACATTTGGGTACACATTTTTGTTTAGAAAGCAATTCTTATGGGAAGAAAATATATAGGTATTTGTATTAGCCTCTGCCAACTCCAAGGAGATGACCAAATATCTTAAAACTTTCAGCCACTCAAAAAAAAAAAAAAACTTTCAGCCACTCAACAAGTATTCACTGAAAATATTGTAACAGCTAGCCAGAATACTAACTACTCAGAATGTAGACTACAGTAAAGATTGGCAACATCTATGTCCTCCTCCAGAATGACAGAACATGGTGGGGGAGATAGCATAATAGTTATGAAAACCGATTCTCATGTATGAGGCTTTCAGGTCTCAGGTTCAATCCCCCACACCACTATAAACCAGAGTTTAGCAGTGTTCTGGAAAACAAAAAACAAACAAACAAACAAAAAACCCTGTGTATCCAGAATGACAGAACATGGAATAAAGTTAGTAAAACACAGCTCTGGCAGTAGATAGGATTAAGGGTTACTTTCCCATTTGCTATTAAAACTGATGACGCATTTGAACAATGCAACTCCCCTCAAATACAATTAAGAGTAGCTTAAACAATAATGGCATTTATCATCTTACATAATAATGAGTTTGAGGTATGAAACATTCCTAGTGGGTCTAGGGTCTAGACTTTCTTCACCCCATCATCTTCCAGCTATATAATCATAACACAGGACAGCAAATCTAAGCAGCACACCCTCTTCACATAACAAGGAATACAATATCAAGGAGTAGAAGTGGAGAAATACAAGTCCACACACACTTCATACTTTCTTTTTCTTTTTTTTTTTTTTTGCCTCCGGGGATATCACTAGAGCTTGGTGCCAGCACTACAAATCCTCAGCTCCCAGCAGGCACTCTTTTCCTTTTCCCATTTTGAAAGGACCAAGAGAAACTGAGAGGAGAGGGGAAAACACCTGCAGACTTCCTTCACTGCTTGTGAAGAGTCCTTACTGCAGGTAGGGGGTAGGGGGCTCCAACCTGGGTCCTTGCACAAGTCTTTGCTCACAGTATTCTGTGCAGTTAAATGGGTGCACCCTCGCCCAGCTCCCCGCCCATATCTTTTTAACTACAAATAAATTTTCCTCAGAAATCCTCCAGAATACATCCCCTCTAGTATGTTCTGTAAAGTCTGCACCATGTCTACCTTTACCGATTATTGACAAGATAATGAAATCATGGTGCATGATTTCAAATTAATCAAGTTGTAGTCATACAGTCATGTAATGTCCTAACAAAGTGTAGGTCCTGGGAAAATGTAAGAGGGAAAGGAAAGACTGGAGGAGAGTCAACCAAGAGTTGTTACACTGGTGCCCATCAGAGAGTTCTTGGAAGAAGTTCAGTTTAGTATTCTCTGGGGTCACTGTGTCAGTTGAATGATCTCAAAAGAAAACAAACAAAAACATAAGACTTCACAAATAAATCCAAGATTCAAACTCATGGTTCTCATCAAAATGATTTCTTGTAGTAGCTTGTGAGTAGCTCCACCATTCCATTCACACAAGTCATAGACATCATATCCTCCTTCACTTTCCTTATTCTGTATATTTAATGTAGCTGTGTCCTGTTTGTACAGCCGTCAAAATAACTTTTTTTTTTATCTTTTTATTGGAAGGCTAATAGCTTACAGTATAGTTGTTGGCATATGGGTAAAATTTCTAATCTGGCCATGATAGATATCTGCAAAACACTCTCACCCCCTCAACACAGGTGGTTTTCTATCTAGGAGCTCAACACCCTTCAGCCCCACCCCCCAACCCCCTTCCTCAGTCCTTTGCTTTGGTGAAATACACCAAACCAACCCAAGTTTTACTTTGTGTTTCCTGTTTTTGTTCTTGTTTCTTAAGGTCTGCCCATGAGTGAGATCACCCATATTCCTCCTTCTTTTTCTGGCTTATCTCACTTAACACGAAGCTCTATTCAAGATGAGGAAAAGAAGGTGACTATTTTTAATAGCTGAATAGTAGTCCATTGTGTATATATACTACAACTTTCTTAGTTGTTCATCTGTTGTTGGACACCTAGGTTACTTCCAAGTTTGAGTTACTATAAATTGTGCTGTTATGAACATAGATAAACATAGATCTCTTTGGATGGGTGTGTTTGTTTCCTTAGGATATATCCCCATGAGAGAAATTGCAGGGTCATAGGGTAGGTTCATTTCTAGCCTTCTGAGAGTTCTCTAGACTGCTCTCCATAGTGGTTGGCCTAATTTACATTCCCATCAGCAATGTAAAAGGGTTCATTTACCCCTTAATCTTCTCCAACATGTTCTTTTTGATAGATGACAGTCTCCCCAAATAACTCTTGAATGTACTAACCCCACTGCCACTATCATAGTCCAAGACGTTATAATTTACTTATTCCAGAAGTTGCTGGTCTCCATGTGTCCATTTCCGACCTTCCTTCAACCTAGTTCTTCACATTTCAGCTACAGCCATCTTTTCAAGTACATGCTAAGGTTCAGAATTTGCTCCCGGGGAGTCGGACTGTAGTGCAGCGGGTTAAGCACAGGTGGCGCAAAGCACAAGGACCGGCATAAGGATCCCGGTTCGAACCCCGGCTCCCCACCTGCAGGGAAGTCGCTTCACAAGTGGTGAAGCAGGTCTGCAGGTGTCTATCTTTCTCTCCTCCTCTCTGTCTTCCCCTCCTCTCTCCATTTCTCTCTGTCCTATCCAACAACGATATCCAACAACGACAACAACAATAATAACTATAACAATAAAACAACAAGGGCAACAAAAGGGAATAAATAAAATAAATATTAAAAAAAAAGAATTTGCTCCCTACTGCTCCCGGAACAAAGACAAAAATAAGCACACACATCCCCAACACCTTGCAATTCAGTTGCATAGGTTTTTGCTTTTTAATTGTAATAGGCTATGTCCCATTCCATCTGAACATTTACTAACTGCCAGTGTTCCTACTCTTGTCATCTTTCAGATCTAGGTTTAAGTCACTGTCTTTCCAGACTTCTTAATGAAGATCCCTTTGCTTTAGGCTTCTTGGGAAGTCTGGAGCCTTTCCATGAGGGCACTTTTTCTGTCTCTACCTAGATAGTAAGATTCATGAATAAACGGAGCTAATACCTTCCAGTATGTAATGCCGAGAGTGTAATAAGTGCTCAATATGTAGTTGCTGAATGGCTAAATGAATATACAGGCTTCAAAGACAAGTAGCCGGAGTTAAAAGCGGACTGTCACTAGAAATCACAAGTAACCGTTGTGACCCACCAGCACCTGAGGTCCGCGGACCCTGCAGGAGTCACTCCCTTTCTCGGTAGCTCCGCCCACTAGTCCCAGCCCCGCCCTGTTGACTCCTGGGGGAGGGGCATAGAGGTTGCGTGACGTGACAGCAGCCCGTCGCTGATTGGACTTCCGGGGATGCCGGCTAGGAAAAGGGGCGTGTCCGCGCGCGCTGATTGGTCGTCAGAAAGCTGCTGGGCAGGCAGGCGGCTGCGGGCGGCGGCGCGGGGGCGGGTACCGGGAGGGACTGGACCGGGCTGGGTTAGGAAGGGCTGCGGCTGCGGGCAGGATGGGTCCTCGCCGCCGGCTTCGCTGAGACTCGCTCGCGTGGGCTGCCCGCTGCGGGCCCGCAGTGGCCGCGGCAGCATGAAGGGCGCTCTGGGGAGTCCCGTGGCCGCGGCCGCCGCAGGGGCTGCGATGCAGGAGAGTTTCGGCTGCGTCGTGGCCAACCGCTTCCATCAGCTGCTGGACGACGAGTCGGACCCGTTCGACATCCTGCGCGAGGCTGAACGCCGGCGCCAGCAGCAGCTGCAGCGCAAGAGACGCGACGAGGCTGCTGCGGCGGCGGCCGGGGCCGGGGCGGGCAGCCGGGGCGGCAGGAGCCCTGCGGGGGCCTCGGGACACAGGCCCGGCGGCGGCGGCGGCCGGAGGGAGTCCCAGAAAGAGCGCAAGAGCCTCCCAGCCCCCGCGCAGCAGCCGGACAGCCCCGGGGGCGGCCCGCAAACACCCGGTACGGGAGCGCCCCTGGGTGGACGCGGTGGGCGGGAGAGGCCGGAGCCTGGGGGCGCGGACGGAGGTCCCCTTGCTAGAGCCGACCCCGGGGAGACGGGGGTCAGCCTTGCTCGGGCGAGTTGGTGTCTGAGTGGGGGGGGATGGTGTCCGGTCACACCTGTTTTGACCCGCCCACTCTTTGGAGGGGGGTGGGAGCGAGGGGTTGGGGTGGGGGGCTCTCAAAATCGTGAACCTTTTCAAGTTGGACGGAGCTGGGGAATGCTGTCGATCGCTCCATCTAGTGCCCGCCGGGCATCTCTTCTCCATAACTCTTGCCCGTGTTTGCAAAAATTCAGATTAGAGAGCAATTAAAAAAAAAAAAAGAGGATGGAAAAGAGAAAGATGAGCAGTGAGCCCCGGGAGTGTGCAGCCGTCGCGGGGGTTGGGGGAGGCCCGGGTGACTGCGGGGGCGGCTGTGACGTCAGGGTCGCGAGCGGAATGCGGGGGGTGCGGGGGTGGGCGCGGGGTCCCCGGTGCCTTCCCCCACCCCCGACTGTAGCTCCCAGCGGTCGGCCGGTCAACACCCTATGCTCCTGCAGGCATAGGGTGTTGATAGCATGCCTAACTTGTCATTAACTTAGACTGCTTTAAGAAATGCTTTAATTTTTTTTAAACCTTTGGAAGTAGAATTATTGATGTTTTAAGTTCCCTCTTTAGCCTTAAAGGCCAGTGCAGAGGTTGGTGTAACCTACTGCCTGTGGCCAGGGAGGGAAGGTGCTTGAGCTGTCATGTCTGCACCTGAACTGCATCAGCGGCGGAGTCAGCAAGGCTTCACCTGTCTCGGCTATTTTCCCAAGTAAGGCAGTGAATGGCCTTCAGGTTTGCCGATGCGGAGCGTTAAAAGTAAGATTCTGTTACTTGTAGCCAGTGCTTGGCATTGTGCTCAACTTGGCTTCACTGCTGTGTGTGTGTGTGTGTGTGTGTGTGTGTGTGTGTGTGTGTGTGTGTGTGTTCGATAGAAATTGTATTTTCAGCCCAGAGAGAGCAACTCTTGATTTAAGTAATTGTACTTTGATTAATGTAACTAGGTGTTTATTTTTACTAAAAGTTCAGTCTAGCAAGATCACGAGAATCAGAAGACCAAATCAGCGAAGATGCTGCAAATCATTCCAAGTGTTACTGGTAGGCAAGTAAATATGAGACAACTCAAACAGTGGGATTGAGATACCATGTACAGGTTTTGTTATATATTTTCCATTAAACCTGTTTTGATAAATGTTAATAATGAGAAACCATTTAGTGCTTTGTTAGTATACTGCTTTTTCACGTCATCATTATTTAAGTATTTATTTTAATTACTATTATTTAGATAGAGACAGATCACAGCACTGAAGCTTCCTTCAGTATAGTGAGCGCCAGACTTGAACCTGGGTTGTGAGCTATTCCAAGTGAGCTATTTCACTGGCCCAAGCTTAAAACTGTTTAAAAAATAAAACGAAATGTATTTTGTTATACAGATTTTTAATTAATTTGAAAAAAATTTTATTAAAAGAGATGTATGGCTCAATTCGAGCATAGAGGACTGAACTTTCAAACTCTGAATTTTCAAGCATTCAAGTTGTGCTCTAACAGACTAAGTAAGCTATTTTCCCTCTCCCCTCCCCACAAATTTCAGTCAATTCAGAAATATATAAATTAAAAGGAAAATCTCATTATCTTACTGCCAACCCACTAGAGCCATTAATAATTCTTCTTTTTTTATTTGAATGATATAAACTGTTGTAACTTGTTTTTTTCATGTAGTGCTGTAATCCAGTATGTCTTTTTCTTCCAGTCGCATATCTAGGTGATAGAGTTTTTGAGATTTTTAGTTAACTTTATAGTATTTGTTGTTTTACAAGCAAAGAGCTCATTAATTCCTATTGATGTGGTTAATGCTCTAAATCTAGCAGTAGTGGATGTTAAAGAGCTGCTTTTTCAAGGGTTTATAATCCTGATTGATGTGGACTATACTTTTGTAACACTCAAAAAATTAATTCAGTTGGTGCATTATTGCTGGGCTAGCATGGGGGTGCCTCTTCCTGGGCGCCTACTCTCTGGGTTGGAGAGAACTCGACTGGAGCCAGCCTGGGCTGCTACTCACTCAGCGAAGCAGGAGAGAGATGACTCATGAACCAAGCTCGTGGTGGGGCAATGCAATATCTCCATTGATCAGAGAGCCACAGCTTTTAAAAGACAGACCCGGAAGTGGCAAGTCGGAAATGGCTAGGAAAAGGGTGGAGAAAGGCAAAAGGTGCTGGGAAGGTAGGAATTTCCTTAGCAACTGTTGCTACGGTTTTAACTGGTAGGGTTAATAATATAACCCTGCAGGCAGGGAGGGTCTTGAGGGTAGAAAGAAGATAGATCAAAGGAATGGAATGGGTGGGGATCTTTCAGGCAAAACATTGATTATGTAGATAGGCCATAGTATCAGGAATGCACGGTGTTTTGTGAGGCTCCTCATAATTTCCCGATGTATTATAAGTGAATGCTTAGTATAGGCAAACTAAGTCAAAACATGTTTTGCACATAATGGAAACATTTATTAATCTCAAAAGATGTGGAGAACATAAGATTTCCCTGTAAGAAGTGGCTATTTTTAAATATATATATTTTCACTATTTTTATGATGTCTATAAATCCTTAGATGGACCTAGCTCAATAAATTTTTCTTGAAGTCCTCGGAGGCTCTTTCAGTTTTGCTTTTTGTAACCTTCCAGTGCTTTTTTTGAGTCCAAGTGCAACTTGACTTTGTCCTTTCTTTTATTTGACAAGACAGAGGAATTTAGGGAGATATGGAGCAAGGAAGAAAGACATTTGCAGGGAGGAGGGTAGATAGCATAATGGTTATGCAAAGAGTCTTTCATGCCCGAGGCTTCAAAGCCCCAGGTTCAGTCCCCCACACCATCATAAGCCAGAGCTGAACTGTGCTCTAGTAAAAAAAAAAAAAAGAGAGAGAGAGAGACAGAGGCAGGGAGAGAGGGTGGAGAAGAGAGAGGGAGAGAAGGAGATGGAGGGAGGGAAGGAGGGAGGGGGAGAGAGAGAGAGAGAAGAAAGACAAAAGACACTTGCAGCTCTACTTGACCAGTTGTAAAGTTTCTGCCCAGCAGGTAGGCTTGAACCTAGGTCCTTATGCATGGTGATGTGTATGCTCCATCTGGGTGTGCCACCGCCCACCCCCCTCACCGTGAATTTTACTGGATACTCTGTGTCCCTTTGTATGAGCTGGGGTTTAAGTCAGTGATTAGACTGTATGTGCCAGCATGAGAAGGACTAGTGGTTATTACTGGTTTCAGCTAGTCATCTAGCACAGAACACAAACTAGGTTTAGTTGCAGTCTTGATCTTCCAGTACTAAATTATGAGGGTAATCTGGATCCCAGTTGTCTTTTTGGAGGGCTTTGAAGGGAGAAGAAAATGTTTACAGCTAGTTATCCTAGTAAATAGTCTATCATATTTAGTGGTTTTAAATTTATAGACAAACTTTGGAAGACAGAGTGCACACTTTACCCAGATTTATCCTCTGGCACTAAATGAGAGCACCATGCAAACGGTAAAGCAGACAGTCAGGTGAGCAGACAGGTGGGTGGTTTGTTTTCCCTTCTCTCTTGCTTTTTTCTCCTTTTCTGCTTCTCTCTGTTATTTATTGAAAAGGTGAAAATAAAAGTCTGGAAACTGAAACCGCACAGATACAAAGCCCTGCAAAGACCTGGCAGCAACAAAAGAAAGGTGAATTACAGATTTTATTGATGAAGTTTAAAAAATGACCTTGAGGGAGCTGGGCAGTAGTGCAGCGGATTAAGTGCACATGTCTTGAAGCGCAAGGATCCCAGTTGGAATCCCCGGCTCCCCACCTGCAGGGGAGTCGCTTCACAGGCAGTGAAGCAGGTCTGCAGGTGTCTTTCTCTCCCCCTCTCTGTCTTCCTCTCCTCTCGACTTTCCTCTGTCCTATCCAACAACAACAGCAATAATAACAAAAACAACAATAAACAACAAGGCCAACAAAAGGGAAAAACTAGCCTCCAGGAGCAGTGGATTTGTAGTGCAGGCACTGAGCCCCAGTGATAACCCTGGAGGCAATAAATAAATAAATAAATAAATAAATAACTTGCAGTAGAAGGAAGGTGGGGATTCTCTCCTAATTCTATAGCTAGTGGAAATATGAGTTGCTTTTTTTTTTTTTAATTTTTACTTAAACATTGCAAGTGAGGGTCCTGGAAATAGCTTGTTCAGTAGAACACAAATGCCTTATCTAGCTTGAGGGCCCAGATTCAAGCCCTGGCAACTCTGAGGAGCTTCACACCACCAGGGGAAGCTCTATGGATGAGGGAGAAATGCTAAGGTGCCTCTCTTTCCTCTGTCTCTACATCTCTATGTAAAAAGATAGAAAGATAATTTGGACTGGGAGTGGTAGATTTGCTCATGTATGAGATCCTGGCATAGCAGAAGTATGATTATGTATATAAGTATATGTATATATACTTGGCAGGTTATAAATAGAATACTTGATGCTGTATTAAAATTTCTTTTACACTAGGGAAAAATATTGCTACTTTGAAAATCTTTGCTGAAGACATATCAGTCAACTATTAGATAATTAACTTTCACAGTAGGGTTATGCATCAACTACTGCTTTCAGATTCAGTCACTACTTGTAATGAATGTGGCCTTGAGTCTGACATTCTGTCTTTTTCTGCAATAAAAGTATAGTGTTGTTTTCATGATAACATCCTTCATGTATCCTACATGTCGAGTTCAAATTATAACCTTAGTATACCATGCAAATTGGATTTAGACATATCCAGTGAATTTGAAATGATGGAAACCTTTTAAATTAAATATATTACAAAGGATAGGCTGGAAAGATAGCATAATGGTTCTACAAATGACTTTCATGCCTGAGCTTCTGAGGTCTTGGCTTCAATACTCAGCACTACCATAAGCCAGATTTGAGCAGTACTCTGGTGTCTAATTAAATAACATTACATAGGTAAATATACAACATATTTATATTATATACAACATATTGTCTGCTTGTTATACATAATAAATATACAAAGGAAAAATACACAGATGTTTTGGAACATTATTTGACAAGGTCTTCACAAATCATTTACCAAATATCAGATACCTTAAAAACAGATTTTGCTTAAATTCCTTTAAAGTACTAAACTAGAAGGGGGTAGAGCAAGTTCCAAGGAGAGAGGAAACGATTAGAATGGTCTAAGCATTCACACCCCAGTCTTTGCTGAATGCTGGCCTCTTTGGTTGCTCTCTTTGGTGTGTAAGAGGTCCATTCTTTAAGTATCTTCCATTTTTTTGGGTGGAATTGATCTACCCTGTTTTGATAAACTCTTTTCATAAAGCTGATTTTTTTCCCCCCGAGTAAATATATGCATTATATATGTTTGTCACACAGTCATTGTGTGACACTTTAAATTCTCATCTAGTTGGTCTAATTTATTTAGTACTTTGTAGGATATAATGGGAAATATGATTATAAATAAAGGCTTTATTAAAAAATTGTTAACTGAGGGAGTCGGGCAGTAGCGCAGTGGGTGAAGCACAGGTGGTGTGAAGCACAAGGACCGGCGTAAGGATCCCAGTTCGAGCCCCCGGCTCCCCACCTGCAGGGGAGTCGCTTCACAAGTGGTGAAGCAGGTCTGCAGGTGTCTGTCTTTCTCTCCCCCTCTCTGTCTTCTCCTCCTCTCTCCATTTCTCTGTCCTATCCAACAACAATGACATTAATAACTGTAACGGGCAACGAAAGGGAAAATAAATAAAAATTAAAAAAATCTTTAAAAAAATTTTTGTTGACTGAGTATTAGTTACATGATCAAGTCTTCTGAGACTTTTTCAAAATTTATGAATTTTCCAGTGACACCCATGTCTAGAAAACTGAAATTCACGTTCAACTTTCCCCTTTGACTCTTTTGCTGATAGGTCAGAAACGGACTCCCAGAAGAGGGGAGCACCAAGGATGGAACGATAACTGGGGGACAGAAGTGGCGCTTGATAGAGCAGAGCGGAGATCCCACAGGGAATACCGACCCTATGAGACTGAGAGGCAGGTGGAATTCACACCCGAGAAATTTACAGATGAAAAGTACGTATGGGGGGTCGGGCGGTAGCGCAGCGGGTTAAGCGCACATGGCGCAAAGTGCAAGGACTGGAGGAAGGATCCCAGTTCAAGCTCCCAGCTCCTTACCTGCAGGGAGGGGGTCACTTCACAAGTGGTGAAGCAGGTCTGCAGGTGTCTGTCTCTCCCCCCCTCTACTCCCCTCCTTGCTTGATTTCTCTCTGTCCTATCCAATAACAATAAAGTCAACAACAATGACTTTAATAAAAAGGGCAACTGAAAATGGGGAAAAAAATGCCTTCCAGGAGCAGTGGGTTCAGTGGTGCAGGCACGGAGCTCCAGTGATAACCCTGGAGGCAAAAAGAAAAGTACCTATGTGTTGTTAAAAATTCGGCGGCTCTTGCTGGGCCGGGTTAGCTTCACGACGGGTAACAGAGACGTGGAGACAATGGCTGGGCAGGGAAGCTGTATTTCTTTATTCAGGAACAACGATTCATAAACTAAGACAAACTAATCACCAAACAGAACTCTGCTGTCTCTTTGCGGTGGCGCAAGCACTCTCTCTAACTCTGCAGCTCAGGAACCCTGGAACTCTCTTACTCTGCAACTCTCCAACTCTGGAACTCTCTCTTACTCTGTAACTCTCGAACTCTGAAACTCTGAAACTCTGGCACTTTGGAACCCTCTCTCGGGATTCCTAGGGGCGGGGCCAAGCGGGCCCGGGAAAACTAACTGGATTGATCTAATTCTCTTGGCGGGGGAGAACTAGAACCCAATGTAAAGCATACAACAATTCCCCCTTTTCTTTTAACTAAATGGCTACACCTATGGCACGGGGTAGTTAGCATAATGGTTATGAAAAGAGACTCTTGTGCCTGAGGCTCTGAAGTCTCGGTTCAGTCCCCCACACCACTATGAACCAGAGCTGAGCAGTGGTCTTGTGAAAAAAAAAAAAAAAATTAAGTATGAGAGTCTTCCTCCAGAAACGTTTTGGTATCACAAGGTTTTCTGAGAACTACTGGCCCCTTTAGTTTTTCTGTAGTGCCAGTCCTAGGAATATTTTACTAAGGTAGTAAATCTTATAACTTTAGGTGACATGTGTAGGATCTTCCATTGACCTTAAGTCTGATTTCATGATAATATTGTATAATTAAAGCATATTATTTATTGAAAATTATTAGATACTAGTGAAAAAAAAAAACACCTGCAAGTGGTACTGGTTTTCTTTTGAAGTTTAGGTTTCATGTTTTTGATTTAGCACTGCTAATTTAGACTACAAATGAATGGAAGTCTATAATCTCGTGGTCAGGATAAAAGGCTACCAGAAGTAAATAGGAAAAAAAACTGTGACGGTGTGTGACTTTAGTTTCTGACTCACAGGTCTTTTCTAGACAGTCCTCTGACCAGGAAGATGGTCTAGATCTGGTTGCTGCAATCTGACACCACTCCTTCGTGATATAGCAGCCTGGGGGCTGTGTGTACTTGCCTGTACACAGGTAGCAACTCTTTGTATCTTGTGCTTTGCACTAACAAAAACAATGCTTTTCACCCAAAGTTTTTGTTCAGTTATTAAACCTACATAGCACTAAGTTTAAACAGGAGCAATTTCCAAATAACATTTCAAGGAAAATAAACAAAAGACTTTAAAGGAAGGCTGACGTTAGTATACCATTCAGTGCCTGGCAATCCATTATTGCCGGAGTTGTTTGCTTATTGTTTTTCTAGAGCACTGCTCAGCTCTGGCTGTTGCGTTCATTTTCAAAATATCAATCACTGGGAAAGATTACAATTAAAGGAGAAAGGAGGGAGTCAGGCATTAATGCAGTGGTTAAGCGTACGTGGCACAAAGCACAAGGACCAGCGTAAGGATCCTGGTTCGAGCCTGGGTCTGGGGGGTTAATCCTGGGACCTCTTGCATGCAGCTCTGTGCCATCTCTTTGGTTTTGTTGTCACAGTTTTATGCTTCTTGACTATTTGGGATCCTGGCTACAACAATTAATCAACTGGTTTTAAAACTCTACTTGGAGTTCATTCAAACAAAAAGCCCAGCAGAGGCTACTCTGCTGAGCTGGTGGTGGTCTGCAGGTCTATTCCCTAGGAGGCATATAGCCAGAATATCCAAGTATACTTGTCAGCATGTTGAAAGGTCAAAGAAAGGCTTAATTCAGAGCCTTCTCCTCCTAATCCTCCCCCTCCTCTTTTTAAAATTAAAAAAAAATTTTTACCAGAGCACTGCTCCACTCTGGTTTATGGTGGTACAGAGGATTGAACATGGGGATTTGGAGCCTCAGGCATGAGAGTCTCTTTGCACAACCATTATGCTATCTACCACAGCCACCCATCCATCCATCCTTTTTCATGGTTGCTTCACATTTTCTTAGTAATGGCCATAGTCTCTTTATTTACAAACTATCTCTGAATCAGAACTACTTATTTTTGGCAGCATTTTTTTCCCCCTACTTAAAGGATTGGTTATATGGAAATAAGGAAATTATAGCTCAAAAGCCTCCCTGTATTACCACTTGTTTTTACTAGCAAAACTGAGTCTTTAAAAAAGCTTCGAGCCACCAGCTCCCCACCTGCAAGGAAGTCACAAGGTCACAGGCAGTGAAGCAGGTCTGCAGGTGTCTTATCTTTCTGTCTCCCTCTCTGTCTTCCCCTTCTCTCTCCATTTCTCTCTGTCCTATCCAACAATGACGACAACAAAACTACAACAAAAAAACAGCAAGGGCAACAAAAGGGAATAAATAAATAAATCTTTAAAAAAAAAAAAAGCATCAGAGAGGGCCAGCCTGGTTAAATGCACACAGTACAGTGCACAAGCACCCAGCTTCCAGCCTCTGGTCCCCACCTGTAGGGGTAAAGCTTCTCAAGTGGTGAAGCAATGCAGCAGGTATCTCTCTGTCTCCCACCCTCTCTATCTTCCTCCCCTCTTAAGTTCTGTCTCTATCCAATAATAAATAAATAAATAAAAAAGAATCAGATGAGGGAGCTGAGAGATAACTCACCCTGTGGTGAGATACACACATTACCTTGTGTGAGGACCCCAGTTTGAGCCCTCAGTACCCTATAGGGAACATCACACACAGCAGCTTCACCAAAGGTGGTATAGTGTGTCTCTACTTTCCCTGTCTTTCTGAAGTTAAAAGAAAACGTTAAAAGAAAAAGTCCATTGGAAGTGGTAGAGCCATGCAGGCACCTACTCAATAAAAGGATAATCTAGTTCTTTATATGTTAACAGGAAAATGTATTTGCTAGGTGCAATCACTTACGTATACAGGGGTAGGAATAGGCTGCGAGCTGAGATTATGAAGGAACTTCTTTAAAAAGATTTTTAGATTTTCAGAAAAGTTTTAAAAAAGAATTACATGGAGTCTTTTCATATGCGCTTATCCTGACCTCCTAAATGTTAGCATTTTACCACCTTTACTCTTTCATCCTTTCCCAAACCCTCTTTCCCTCAGACCCATCCTTCTCTCTCCCTCTACATCTTTTTTTTTTCTTTTTCATTTGAGAGTTTGGAAGTACCCCTCTCTCCTTAAATATGTAAATAAATGTATTCCTACAATCGTGGAGAGTTATCAAATTCAATAGCATTGATATACTATTCAGTGCTATTGAATAGTCGGGCGGTAGCGCAGTGGGTTAAGCGCATGTGGCACAAAGCGTAAGGACCGAGGTAAGGATCCCGGTTTGAGCCCCCTGCTCTCCACCTGCAGGGGAGTCGCTTCACAGGCGGTGAAGCAGGTCTGCAGATCTCTCTCTTTCTCTCTGTCTCCCCCTCCTCTCTCCATTTCTCTCTGTCCTATCCAACAATAATGACATCAATAACAACAACAATAATAATTACAACAATAAAACAAGGGCAAAAAAGGGAAATAAATATTTTTAAAAACCCAAAAAAACTAAAAACATTGATATACTATTGTCTAATTCTTTAAGTAGTCAAAAAATCACTCACACTTCACCAGTTGTGATACACAATTGTCTGATTTTTTTTTTTTTTCAAAAAGTGTGTGTGTGGTGTGTAGGTGTGTTTTGTGTCTTATTTATTTATTTTAACCAGAGCACTGTTCAGCTCTGGCTTATGGTGGTACGGGGATTGAACCTGGGACTCTGGAGCCTCAGTCATGAGAGTCTGTTTGCATAACCATTATGCTATCTACCCTCCTTCCTATTGTCTAATTCTTTAAGTAATCAACAAACTACTCACATGTCAACTCACTACTCACCAGTTGTACTTTTGGGCTGTATTATCACCTATTGTTTGGGTGTACTACCATGCAGTTGTCACAGTGTTAAGAGTTTTTTTTTTTTTTTTTGACTTACAAGTAATGCCCAATCAGCTGTTTTCTAGAGAATTTCCTCAATGAAATTCTAAAAGTGAGAATCCCAGTTAAGGTCATGAGGCAGTGGTGGTTCCTAGTTGGGTGTCATTTATCCAGATCTCTCCCCAGTTGGATTTTCGATGCAGGTTGAGTGGGTGGTACATACAATAAAAACTTGCGCAAGACTTGGAGCAAGGGTTGGGGAAGAAGCTGTTGACACATACTGACAAATGACTACCCTAGTGACCTAACAACTTGCTCTGTCACTAAGAATCTGAAGAGTTTAGGACCAAGGAGATGGCTCAGTGGTAGGACACGTGTGAAGTCCAGAGTTTGATCCCCAGCATTTCACAGAAACAAGAAAGGCAAACTGAATAGCGTTTTATAATTGACAGAGCTGTGCTGTGTTCTTTCTCTCTTCCACAAGTCCTGCACTCTGTTGTTGAGTCACCATCTCAGTCTCTAAGTAAAGCATAAAGTGTACTTCTCTTCAAAAATATATTTCTTAGAACTTCCCTTAGACTTAGCTATAATTGTGATCTGGGAGGTGGCGCAGTGGATAAGGCTTTGGACTCTCAAGCATGAAGTCCCAAATTCAATCCCCGGCAGCACATGTACCAGAGTGATGTCTGGTTCTTTCTCTCTCTCCTGTCATTTCTCATGAATAAATAAAACTTAAAAAAAAAAGACTTCGCTATAACTAAGTCTGATTTTTTTTTTTTTTTTTTTGCTTATTTTTGATGAAGTGTTACCACTTCCCTGTTCTTTCTTCTTCTAGCGTTTGCCCTTCTTCCGTAGCCAGTCAACAGGTCAGGTTGAAAGCTGTCAGGAGCTGCTTGTTGCTGGCTTTGAAAGTGACTGGGATCCATGTGGATTCAGTCGGCTAGGAAGGATCGTCAGTTTCCCCAATGAATGGGTACTCACGGGATGCACCACGAGAAGGTCGATCCAATGCAACCCCCCTGTTCTTTGATATCTAGCTATGCTCATTAAAATGACAGGATTTTGGTGCTCTTAAGAGAGTTTTCAGTTCTCTGATTTCATGGATGAAGAAACAAAAAGACCTGGAGTTGTGGCAGTGTTGCTGTGGTCACAGCCATTTGGCAGGGATCTTTAGCTCACTGAGGCAGAACACACACTTTCACATGGAAGCAATGTCATAATGGTGCTGGGGCGGCTTTTAGTGTAACTCAGTGCAAAGCAAGCCACATTGCTTGTTGCATCTAGTCTTAAGAGATGCCATTTTTAATGTAGTAAAGTCTTTTTTGTAGGTTTCAGATAATGAACTTAAGTGAACTCTGACAGTGTTGACTTAGAAGAAAACTAGTCTGTCTCTGAGTATGTTTGGACCCTTTGTTTTTGATTTGTTTTCTGCAGTTTACTGCCAGAAATTTAAAGTCAGTTCTAGTTTGAAAGAACTCAGTTTAGTTCTGTTTTCCTCCTCATAAAAAGCATAGGAAAAATTGTAGTAAAAGATACTTAACACAAAATTTAGCGTTTTAACGAACCACTTTTTAAAAAAAAATTTTTATTGGGGCATTAATGTTTTACACTCGACAGTAAATACAGTAGTTTGTACATTCATAACATCTTCCAGTTTTCATCATTAGATTACAGATAGAGAAGTATGCTTGGCTCAGATGTTGTTTTTTTTCCCTTATATGTCTCACAGTTTCCAAAATGGAGTTCAGATTACTCACTATTCAACTTGTAGGACAAAAAAAAAGGGATGTTTTGTTGTAAGAATGGCGTATCTTTTTTTTTTTAATTTTATTGTCTTTATTTATTGGATAGAGACAGCCAGAAATCAAGAGGGAAGGGGGAGATAGGGAGAGAGACAGAGAGACACCTGCAGCACTTCTCCCTGCAGGTGGAGACCTGGCGCTTGAACCCATCTACATGTGTGTTGTAACATGTGTGTTGTAACATGCGTGTGTGTGTGCTCAACCAGTGCACCACCACCCGACCCCTAATGTGACATTTTAACTCGGAAAAGTAAATTGCAATAGACTTCTCCTGAGGCTTCCAGTCCTAATGGTACTAGATTTCATTGAGTTTTTTTTTTCCTTTGTGCTTTAAAAAAGCCTTAACTTGGGAGTCGGGCGGTAGCGCAGCGGGTTAAGCGCATGTGGCACAAAGCACAAGGACCGGCATAAGGATCCTGGTTCAAGCCCCCGCCTCCCCACCTGCAGGGGAGTCGCTCCACAGGCGGTGAAGCAGGTCTGCAGGTGTCTATCTTTCTCTCCCTCTCTCTGTCTTCCCCTCCTCTCTCCATTTCTCTCTGTCCTATCCAACAACAACGACAACAATAATAACTACACCAATAAAACAACAAGGGCAACAAAAGGGAATAAATAAATACTAAAAAATATTAAAAAAAACAAAAACAAAGGCAACAACAACAAAAAAGCCTTAACTTAAAAAGTGAGTTTATCTTAGTAAACTAAGGTTTAATTATGAAAAAGATGATGTCGCTTCTCATAGGAGCTTGAGTCTAGTAGAAGAAAGGCAAGTCTTCATCAAAAAATGGTCTCAGTAGAAAAGGGATATAAGGCGAAGTGGGTGGTCAGAATTAGATGCAGCAGATGGATTGATGATTGGTTGAGGTCATGACGTAGGCATTCTTACACAGCAAGTTGGGGTCCGAGGAGGAATACAAAGGCGTAACTAATTCTGCATCCAGAAATGAGGCCACCAGATGAGAGAGAAAAGGTTTCAAAACATTTGCATAGAGACAAAAAGCAAGGATACAGGAAATAAAAGATCAGACACACCCAAATACACTTAACAACAGAGGGGTATCTAGAAAAGAGACATCTATGTAGTGAGTGCTGAGAATAGTGCTGTGAAAAAAGGTGAGGTGTTCAACTTGTCCCTTTATATGATCTGGAAGCAGCTGTTTGGAGAAATGGAATTGAATGGCTGAGAGGAAAGGGAATATTTTTTGAATTTTGTATCACATTCCAAAGAAATATATTTTTAAAGAAAAGCAGAAGAATCAGAGGAAAAATTATTGGTGCACAGTATCAAATGATGAGTGAGGTCTCAAGACAAAGACAGACACTTTGGAATTTAGCAACAAAGAGGATGCCTTCCACTGTTGGAAGTTTTTTTTGTTTTTTTTTTTAAATCTTTATTTGTTGGATAGAGACAGTCAGAACTTGAGAGGGAAGGGGGTAACAGAGAGGGAGAGAGACAGAGAGACACCTGTAGCACTGCTTTACCACTTGTGAAGCTTTTCCCCCTGCAGGTAGGGACCAGGGGCTCGAACCTGGGTCCTTGCACACTGTAACATGTGCGTTCAACCAGGTGCGCCACCACCTGGCCCCTCTGTTGTTGGAAGTTTTAAGTGGAGTGATGGGGTAGAAGATTGGCCATCTTGGGTCAATGCTGTGAACCCGAAATAGCACTAATTGTATATTTGGAGAGGGAGATTTAGGAAACGGAGTGATTTGAAATTTAACCAATTTTTTTTTTCTTTAGAAAACACTCTGAACTATTTAGTAGTAGAATGTGAATTCTGACCCTTAGTGTTTATCTAACCTCATAAATGATGAAACTAAATCCACAGGGTATGTGTGTCTCACATAATGTATATTTCACATTACATATCACTCGTAATACATACATATATATGTGTGTGTGCACATAAACAACACACATGGGGAGGGGGTGATAGAGCATAGAGAAGACGTGCCCACACCCTGTTTCTCTAAGCTATATAACCTTGACTAAGTTCATCTATGAGCAGTATTGTATAATACAGATTTATTTGTGAGAATTAAGTTACTCTATATAAAGTGCTCAGTACAAAGCCAAGGTTGTGCTTAGTAAAATATACTCAGTAAAAAATGAACTATGGGGAGTCAGGTGGTGGCACAGTGTTAGTTTAAGCGCACATGGTGCAAAGTGCAAGGATAGGCAGAAGGATCCTGGTTTGAGCACCCAGCTCCCCACCTGCAGGGGAGTTGCTTCACAAGCGGTGAAGCAGGTCTACAGGTGTCTGTGTTTCTCTCCCCCTCTCTGTCTTCCCCTCCTCTCTCCATTTCTCTCTGTCCTATCCAACAACAATGACATGAATAACCCCAACAATGTTAAACAAGGGCAACAAAAGGGAAAATAAATATTTAAAAAAATTAACTATGTATTTGTTACTAAGATAACATTCTTTGCCATAATGTCCTTCTGGATTCCCCCCCCCCAAAAAAAAAAAACATCATAATCCTTAAGTTCCATTGACCACTTTTTTATTCTATCCATCTCTTCTAGACCAGTTGACAGGTTTGATCGAGACAGACCGCCAAGAGGACGTGGTGGCCCAAGAGGGGCCACGCGAAGCAGAGGCAGAGGTGGTCCTGGAAACAGAGCATTTGATGGCTTTGACCAAAGAGGGAAACGAGAATTGGAAAGATATGGTGGGATTGATAGAATGTAAGTTACAGTGTCAGTATTTTTACTTTAAGATCAATATTTTATTTTGAGTTGACTTTCTGTTAACTGCTGTTTTTGTTGAGGGAAGTGGTCCCTGGACAGTTTTTGCCATTAACATTTCTTATTTGGAGGCTGACTGGAGGCCACCTTCCAGTTTTAAGTGAATATGCTTTTCTTTTTCTAGGACAATCAGAACTGATGACAACATGGGTGGATGTGGAGTTCGCACATGGGGAGTGGGCAAAGATACCAGGTATTGTGCTAGTGTATGCTCTCCATAAACCTCCAATTAAGTGGAAATCCCTGGATCTCTGTCTGCTTTCCTATTATGTCTTAACAGGGCTGGGTGGAGGCGAACCTAGTTGACTATACAGGTTACAATGCACAAGGACCCAAGTTTGAGCCCCCAGCCCCCACCTACAGGGGGACAGCTTTGAGTGGTGAAGCAGTATTGCAGGTGTCTCTCTTCCTCTCTATTTCCCCCCCTTCCTTCTTGATTTCTGTCTCTAGCCAATAAATAAAGATAATGAAAAGGGACCAAGCTGTGGCACACCTGGTTCAGCACACACATTACAGTGTGCAAGGACCCGGGATCAAGCCCCTGGTCCCCACCTGCAGGGGGAAAGCTTCACAAGTGGTGAAGCAGGGCTGCAGGTGTCTCTGTCTCTTTCCCTTTTTCTCTCTCCCTCTCTCAATTTCTGTCTCTATGCAATAAAAAAGATTAAAATAAATAAAGATAATAATAAAAGTATGTCTCATGGTTATGTTCGCTATGTATCTAAACAAGTGTGCCCATAATTAGAGAATGATTTTAGGTTTTTATTTAGTAACATATCTTTTTTAAACAGGCCTACTATGTTCAAACTAGATTTGAGATCTCTTAAAATTCTGATACAGCCAAACAGATTTCTGATAGATGACAGTGTATTTGCCGAGGCCCTCTGGCACTGCACATTTACATATAACTCAAGAAGCCCTTTTAAATTACTGTATGTGCTATATGCTATTTTTGTCATCTTTCAAAGTTGTTTTATGGATTATAGCTTGGTTTTATCAAATCAAAATTAAAACACAGGTTTATCACTAGGGCTCAATTTCAACAATCTGAATCCACTGTTCCCAGTGACCTTTCCTTCCTTGTTTTTCTTTTTTTTTTAATTTTTGTTATCTTTATTGTATAGAGACAGAGAAATTGAGAGGGCAGAGAGAGCTATGAAGAGAAACACCTACAGTACTGCTTCACCATATGCAAAGCTTTCCACCTACAGGTGGGGGGTACTAGGGGTTTGAACTCAGGTCCTTTCGTACTTAGAACATGTGCCCTCAACCAGGTGTGTCACCACCCGGCCCCTTCCTTTCCCCCCCCTATTTCTTTTGATAGGATAGAGAGAAATTAGGGTGGGGGATAGAGAGGGAAAGATAGACAGCTGCAGACCTGCTTCGCTGCTTGTGGAGCGACTCCCCTGCAGGTGGGAATTGGGTTCAAACCCAGGTCTTTGCACACGGTAAAGTGTGTGCTCAGATGTATGCACAGCCGCCTGGCTCCATGGAGGATGTTTTCATAAAGAGAAAATAGGAATTCACTTCAATTTTTTAAAAAATATTTTTATTATGGATTGATGGTTTACAGTAAACAATAAATGCAGTTGTTGGTACATGTGCACAATTTCTCAGTTTTCTGCAAGACATGAGTGTTTCTGAACATGGGTGTTGGCAGGTCGATCCATACTCCCAGCCTGCCTCAGTCTTTCCCTAGTGAGGCGGGGCTCTGGGGAAGCGGAGCTCCAGGAAACATTGGTTCTTTCATCTGCCCAGGGAAGTCTGGTTGGCGTCATGGTAGCATCTGGATCCTGGTGGCTGAAAAAGCATTAAAATATAAAGCAGAAAAATTGTTTAATCACCAAGAGCCTAAAGGCAAGAATATTGTAGATGAGATTTGGGGAGTCTCCATTTAGGAAAAAGTTAGTAGGTCCATTTTAGGTATATCTCAAGGGGTACATGACTTTACTAGTTTTTGCCTGAGCCTGATCCTAACATGCAGGTGGACCCAAGGTATTGTCTGGAGAGATGGTGTCTGGGTTGGAAAAAGGACTAGAAAGCTGGATCAGGGAAGAGAGTAGCTCCCAAATATGGGAAAAGTCTATAAATATTGTGAACTGTAAACCCCATTGATTTGCTCTGGGGCCCATATTCATCACAGAAACCTGTGTAACCTCTGCATCCCTGTAGGTCTGAGTTCGCATTCTATGGTCACAGCTAGGAATAAGCTGCACTTGTTTCAGGACCCATCTTCCTTGAGTAGTAGAATATGTTGCCCAACCTCCCTTCGGAGAATGGGACAGTCCCTACTATTGTTGATCCAAATTGAGGGCTAGGTCCTATAGAGGCCCACAGAGGGGCCTATTATGTTGTTCCTGATGGTGATGACCACTGACAGAGGAGAAAGGGATCTGTTAGAGGTCCAGGCCCATCATGTCTTTGTGGGAATCCCAGGACTCCCTGACTAGGGTCCCAGGTGATGGGGTGGCCTGGTAATGACTAGACAGTCATTAAAGTATGCCAGTCTCTTGCCCTTATCCAGCTTCTGTAGTCCATACTTTGTCTGACAAGGTTAGCTTTGGAGTGATTGAGGGAAGTGAAATAGGAAGGAGGTGAGGAGCATATCAAGATCTAAGTAGAAACTATTTGATTAGGTACTTTGTGGTGTCTTCTTTTAGGTCTTTCTACTTGCTTGCTCCATTTATTGACTCACTACAAACTATTGTGCACTTTTGTTTTAAGGTATAAATTTTCCCCTAACTTATGGATACATGTGTACATATGCCCTACCTTGTGGGCCCTGGTCTATATCTAGGTTTTGGGGCTTTATAAGGAAGTCTGGTAGACATTCTAACCCCATACCTAGGTCCTCCTCCTCCATTGCACACCAGGACCTGAAAGCCCCGTTATTCACCCCCCACCTCGAGTTCTTTACTTTGGTGCAGTACACCAAATCCAGTCCATGTTCTCCGTTTTCTGCAAGATATTCTAACTCCCCCCCCAGGTCCTCCCCTTCTGTTGTCCACCAGGACCTGAGATCACCCCCCCCCCCCAACTCTCCTTAGTTCGTTGCTTTGGAGCAATATACCAAACCCATGTTCTCCTTTGTATTTTTCCCTTCTGTTCTTATTTTTCAACTTCTGTGAGATCTTCCCATATTCATCCTTCTATTTGCATCTCTCACTTAACATGATTCCTTCAAGTTCCATCCAAGGTGAGGTGATGGTGAATTCATCATTCTTAATAGCTGAGTAGTATTCCATTGTGTATATAGACCACAACTGTCTCAGCCACTCATCTGTTGTTGGACACTTAGGTTGCTTCCAGGTTTTGGCTATTGCAAATTGTGCTGCTATGAACAATGGTATAAACAGATTTTTTAATAGATATTTTTAGTTTCCTAGGAACTATATCAAAAATTGAAAAAAATAAATAAAAATTGAAAAAAAATATATCCTGTTATTACAGTTCTGTATACCTTCTGGAAAAATCATTTATAAAGCTTCTTCTTGAACTGAGGGTGGAAAAGTGCTAGGTTCTGTAAAACCCAAAGTATAAAGTATTTCTAGTGACTATATTTAAATGAACTAATAAGGGCATTTTTTTGAAGTGAAATAGGTACAGGTCCTGGAAATAGTACAGGTCCTGGAAAAGGATGACAGAGGACCTAGTGGAGGTTGTATGTGAAAACTGAGAAATGTGCATGTACAAACTATTGTATTTACTGACAACTATAAAACATTAATCCCCCAATAAAGAAGTTAAAAAAGAAAAAAAAGAAATTTCTTTTTCTGGGACCTTAGCATTTTTGAAAGTAATGTTTAAATTTTCTAGCATAGTTATCACCAACTGGTTTATAATCCTACACACTCATTTTTTGTGGACTATTTCATTTTTCTTAACATTTCCTATTATTGTTTTGGCATAATCTAATCAATAGTAAGTCACTTAACATGTAAAGTTAAGTATTTTCTGACCCCGATTTATACGTAGAGTTCTATAGGATAGTAAGTTTTGAATAACAGGTCTAGTTTTTTACAACCTGTTCATAATTCAGACCATTTATAGAAACTAATTTCTCAAAAGAACTTTTCACATTATCAGAAATGATTTGTATATAGGTGATCAGCTGAGGGCATTGTTTTTTTCTGTAGCTGGCTGTGGTGTACCCCATGGGGCAGACATGTCACCATGCGTGGGGATCCAGGTTGAAGCCCCCAGGGCCCCACCTGCAGTGGGTGGGGGAAGCTTCATGAGTGGTGGAGCAATGCTGCAGATGTCTTCCCCTCCTTTGCTTTTCTCTATCTCAATAAGAAAAAGAAGGAGGGAAAAAAAAGAAAAAGAAAGGGGAAAATGACCTCTAGGAGCAGTGGAGTCCCATAGATACCAAGCCTCAGTTATACTCCTAATGGCAAAAAAAAAAAAAAAGAAAAGAAAAGAAAAACAAGACTTTTTCTTTCTTTCTTTTTTTTTTTTCATTTTCATTTTGATATAGGCCACCTTAATGTTCCCCCCCCCTTGGGGACCTATTTAAAAGCAATGTTTTTTTTTTTACCCTTTTTTTAAGAAAAAAATTATGTTATTAGTGATTTAATAGTGGTTTACAAGAGGATAAGATGGCAGGGGTATAATTCCAAACCACACCCTTGTTTTTATCTTAACTATGAACGTGCATTGTGTGAACACAGTTGTGTGACAAGAGTGGGTCTTCTGCTTTTCAGTGACGTGGAATCCATGGCGCCAATGGAAGAGATCACAACTGTGGATGAGTTCCTGGGCCCCCTGGAGGAGGAAGCATCGGCCAAGTGGGTGTTTCATTCATTTTTTTGGTTGGATGGTTCATTTTTTTGTTGTTGTTGTGTTAAGCTGGCCCTGCGTTTTGCGCACCACGTGTGCTTAACATGCTGTGCCACTGCCCGACTTCCTATTTTTTTTTCTTAAGGATTTCCTCCCTCCATCTTCTCTCTCTCTCTCTCTCTCTCTCTCTCTCTCTCCCCTCCCCACACTCCTCTCCTTTACCAGAGCACTACTCAACTATGACTTATGGTGATACTGAGGAGTTAGCCTGAGACCTTGGAGGCTCAAGCATGAGAGTCTTTTGCATAACCACTATGCTGTCTTCTCCACTTTTCTTAAGGATTTCTAATAACTCTTCACAGAGTAGAAAACTGAGCCTTTGGGTATATCACAAGATGCATTTTATTAATTTATTAGTTAATAATTTACTTATTTCAAATAGTCTTTGAATGATTGTTAATGATAATTATTGGGTTAAATTCACAACTTTCAGGCCTGTGTCCACAACCCCCACCAGCATTGTGTTCTATGACTGGCCTCTCTTCAGGACCTGTATCACTTGCTCCTTTGTTCTCTTCCTGTCCAATCTTTCTGTTTCCTTCAGGGTTTCTAGGTTTAAACTCACTCACCCCTTGGGTTTCTTGTTGATGTCGTACCTTGATAGCAAAACCTGCTTCCTGTATGACTTCCCATAGGCTGAGGACTGCAATCAGTACTACAGTCACAGAGCAGAGGGAGAGGAATGTCCTGTAGATTTTTTCTTTATTCAGAAGTGAACCTTCAGTACTGCCCAGCAGGATTTGCTTCTTAGATGAATTCTTTCTCCCACCCACTTCAATGACTGACTCAGTCCCTTTTGTATCCTCGGAATGCTGACACTGCCCCCCCCCCCCCCCCCCCGCCGCCTTTCCCCAGCCTGCTCATATCTATACCACCCCCCTCTTTCCTGTTCTGGACACAAAGAGAAATGAAGAGCCTTTTTCCCACTCCCAGTGGTACAGACTTGCCCACACATTCATCCCTTCTAGCCTCCTTTCCTTATGGAGAAAAGGAGAGGCCCTCTTTCCTCTCTCCTCTATGACTCTGGGATTCTGTCTCTTCCTACCATCATTTCCTTCTCAACTCTGGTTTTTCAGTCAGCACTTTAAATGCGTCCAGTGTCTTTCATTTAAATCTTCTCGTGACCCTCCCACCCTCCTCTCTTTGGTATCCTTGCACAGTTGTATACACTCTCCTCTCTCCTTGCTTATCCATCATCTGTCCTCTTGGTCCTTCCAAAATAGCTACATGTTTCCAAACCTGGTGGGTATTTTTATGTGCATCTTTCCTGAACTGTCAACATTGGGCTCTACTGGCTTCGTCAAATATATTCTGCTATTGGGTTTTGTAATGTCTCCACCCTTCTGGCTTCCCTCCTGCCTCTCAGTCTCCTCCTCAGCAGGCTCACCTTTATCTTTCTTGCCTTGTAAAATGTCAGGTTCTCCTGGGTTTTGTTGCTGGCCACCTTTTCCTTCTCTTGCATCTCTTTTTTACACTTTCATGTACCTACAATTTAAATTATCATGTATATATGCAGAGTATACATCTCTGACTATGACCTTCAACCTGGGTTCCTATGTCCCCCTCCAACCCCCCTTCACTGTATATCTAAGACTTAGTCATTCTTCAGCTACCTGGATGAAAAGTGTCTAGTGACTAAGAGCAAGTGACTGAGTTGGTGCTGGGTTCAAATTCCATATCTGCTATTTAGAAGTTTGGGCAAATTGTTTGCTATCATACTGCCTCAATTTTTCCATCTGTAAAGGGGATATAATAAAAATACCTGTGTCAGAGATATTATGGTTGAGTGTGTGTGTTTGTGTATATTTGTGTTCGAGGGAGAGACACGGAATGGGGTAGTTAGTGCTATATATTGTTACTTATTGTATAAGTAAAATGTTATGATGATTGATAATTAATGCAACTAAAAGTTAAATTTAAAGAAATATATCAATAGTTATTACCCAACTTGCATATGTTGGGTTGTCAGAAAAGTTATGACACTTTTTTTCTCTGTTTCTCTAGCAAAAATCCGTCATAACTTTTCAGACAACTCAGTAATTTCTCCGCATTGGACACATTTTGTGGACAGTTACATGCTTTCCCTCCCTCCTTTTCTTCCTTATTTCAATACAGAAGAATTACACGTCCCATATCACATGCTGTTACAGTGGTTCAGGATACCTGTGAGCACTTCTTAATTGTGCTTTCCAAATGAACCTAAAATTTATACAGCATTTTCTGTATACCAGAAGTATACCAGACACCTCTGTCTTAACTCATTTCTTTGGTGTTTGTGAAGGAAAAAGTGCTGTTACTATTCTCATACTGAGGCATTGAGGTTAAATAACTTACAAAAGAAGTGGGAAAGTCAGGATTTTTAAACTAGCTTGGAGTTGAACACTAGAAAGAGGCAGCTGGGAAGAAGCTCAGCAATAGAGGGCAGGACTTACACTTGTGAGACCCCAGGCTGAGTGCCAGGCACTGCATACACTGTAGCACTGCTTTGGTCTCTCTCCAGTTTTTATTTGTCAGTTTATGGTGATCTCACTCTGCCTTAGTTTTCTTACTAGGGAGATGGAACAATGTTAATTGTTTCTAACTCCTGGGAGTAATTATCATGTGCTAATTAACATCAAGAACTGTGAATAGAATCTGGCTGTATATCTAGTAAAGGTATACAGTCAATGTTACTTAACATTGTTTTCCCATCTGTTTCTAAATAAGGTCAGTGTTGTTAAAACAGTTCTTTAATATCATCCATTTAGAAACAAATGTAGAGCTATCAAATTTACATAGAGTATTAGTCACATTACAAAGTATAGATATGACCACCCTATATCAATAAGCGACTTTCACTGAAAATTTTCTGTAAAGATTTCTTTATTAGGGGCCAGGCAGTGGCACACCTGGTTGAGCACACATGTTACATTGGGCAAGGACCTAGATTTGAGCCTCTGGACTCCACCTGCTGCGGGAAAGCTCTTTGAGTGTTGAAGCAGGGCTGTAGGTGTCTCTCTCTCTCTCTACCTCCCCCTTTTTTATTTAAAAACATTTTTTAAAATTGTAAACCAAGATCGATTTTATTTACTCAAAGAAAGGGTGTCATATTTAGAATAATGATAGCACTTATGATGCTGTTACAGCGGTAATAAATAATATTTTCCATTTCCATCATATAGCCAGTCTTTTCCTAAAGTGGTTAGTCAAAATTGCATTCAGTGCCATTTCAAATGGAAAATGGTATCTGCCTCACAAAGCTGTCATAGAGCTTTTATTGTTGATTTGAGGAGCAGGGGTCTCCTGTCTATGCAGCTTTTCCCAGCCTGATTTTTCATTCAGAGAGATGGAAGGAGTCACCACAGCACTGAAAATTCCCGTCATGCCCTGTCAGCTCCCTTGTGGTGCTGGGACTCAAACCTGGGCCACACCTGTAGTAAGGCCTGTGCCATATGTGCTGAGCTCTCTTTCTGACTCTCGAAATACTTCTGGTAACAATTTGGTCAATAGTGAATAAGGTTGGGAGGTTGGGAAGTGTCTTTATTTTTTTTAAAGAGATAAAGAGATAGAGACAGAGACCACTACACCAAAGCTGCTTCCAGTGCAGTGGGGGCCAGGCTCAAGCCTGGGTTGCACACATGGCAAAAGTGGCACACTACCCAAGTGAGCTGACCCCCAGAAGTCTCCGCCTGGTGATGATTTTAGTGTTTCCACCATAGCTTTTAAAAAATACTTATTTTTATATAGACATAGATTGAGAGAGGAAAGGGGGAGGAGGAGAAGCAGAAGGGGGGGAGGGAGGGAGGGAGGGAGAGAGAGAGAGACACACCGACCTGCAGTACTCTTTCTCCACTCATGAAACTCCCCCCCTCCCCCGTAAGGGGACTGGGGGCTAGAACGTGGGTCCTTTAGCATTGTAATGTGTGCACTCAACCAGGTGTGCTACCACCAGCCCCTCAGCATATCTTTTTGAAATGACAGGTCTTAGAGGTTAATTAATGAACACAGGGTATCTGTGCATCCTTAAATAAGGGGTATCTGAGTGGATGGTACACATGTTCAGTTATTCCAACACACTGAACACTGTGGTTGAAAACCAGCTGCCTGTGTATGTGTGTGTGGGCTCTTTCTGTTGTGTGCCATTGATTTGTCTATATTCTGCTAATAAGACACTCTTGGTGGTCCTTGAGTCACCTGTAACCTGTGTTTTCTCTTTTTCTTACAGTTTATTTTTTGAAGAACCTTAGTTGTATGTCCAAAGAATTTTTGATTGTATTCCTGTGTGCTGACAAATAATTAAAGTCTGGCTCATTGGGATAGAAGAGCCAGATTCTGTTGCACTTACACTTCTGTGATATAACTATCCCCACCATGGCTGATTTAAAAGTACCAATGTCACTGAATGCAGGGTTGAGAAGACTTATGATAGTACAGCTGTAGTATTTGTCACTGCAGACACACACTAGTACATACATTCAAAACCCAAGGGTATAGATGATGGTAAAGTGTAGCAAAGAATAACGTAGGGAGTAATGAGTTAGATTTATGATAACATAGGGAGTAATACACTGCCAGGCTGGAGTAGTGGCTCTGCCTATGGACTCTGAGACAGACAGACAGAGCTTTCAGGTTCAAAACCTGTCCTTCCCAGAAGCTGGTAGTTCACTGCAAAAACAAAAACAAAACACAGGGAGTAATGAGTTAGATTTATTACTATAGCTCTGAAATGGTTCACTGTATGTTTATACAGTTTAATTTTTATATTTGTTTATTCCCTTTTGTTGCCCTTGTTTTTATTGTTGTAGTTATTATTGTTGATGTTATTGATGTCGTCATTGTTGGATAGGGCAGAGAGAAATGGAGAGAGGAGGAGAAGACGGGGAGAGAAAAACAGACACCTGCAGACCTGCTTCACTGCCTGTGAAGTGACTCCCCTGCAGGTGGGGAGCCGAGGGCTTGAACCGGGATCCTTATGCGTGTCCTTGCGCTTTGCGCCACCTGCACTTAACCCGCTGTGCTACCGCCTGACTTCCACAGTTTAATTTTTAATGCAGTGCTGAGAATGGGAGCTAGGGTTGCATACATGCATCTTAATATTGAGCCACCTCTCTGCCCGTTATCGTTTGATTATAAATATTTGTTTATAAAGACAAATTTAGAGAAAAGGGGAGATGGGGAGGGAGAGAGAGCTAAGAAGACGGAGAGAGAGACACCTGCAGACCTGCCTCATCACTTGTAAAGCTGTCCCCCTGCAGGCAGGGACTAGGATCTTGAACCAGGTCCTTGCACATGGTGACATTTGTGCCCACCTGGGTACGCCACCACCACCACCCACCCACCCCCGTTTACTTTTTTTAGTGATTAGTTATTGTGACTTGATTTGCATCAGTTTCATCACAACATTGCTTATAGCATAATTAAACATAAACATGAGTCTGTGTCCTCTGTATTTTCTATCTTCCCTGAAAATGTGCTTTTCTGTGTTTAGCTGAGTGCTTCTAACATCTATAACTGTCGGTGTGATGAGTCTTGTTACTTCCCTGTCTTAAATTCTCCAGTGTTGTCATTAGATTTGTCTCCTAAGAAGTCTCACAAAGGTTACCTGTTGGCTTCTGCTACTTACACATCTAGGCTAGCTTCTTTTCCTTCCCTGCAGGTGGCACTGTGGCTGTAGTGTTGGAATTCTTGCCTTGCCTGGCCTGCTGATGGACAGTGGGGGCAACAGAGACAACCATGGTGGATCTCAATGTTGCTTAAAGGGGTATTGGGAGGTGCACCACCCCTTTAAGCATGTTATCCCTTGGCTTTTTCAGCCTCTCTTGACTTCTAGGTCCACACTACAGTTCTCTGCTCTAGATGATGACCAGTTCTCTCTGACAAATTCAGTTCCCTCAGGGAGAGAGGGAGGGAAACCTAGTCTAATGATACTCACCTCAACCACCAGCAAATATCGAGTATTTATTTCCCTTTTCTCTGCCAGTGTTATCTCCCTTTTCGGGAAGTGCATTGATGTCAGGGACTTCAGTGCTCTCACCCCAGCAAGATTTGGTCTAACGAGCTTGGTGACTGGCACTCTATATTGTAATCCTTGCTTGATAGGTCTGCTCCCCTCCACCATCCACCTTAGTCAACAGCCTTCAGATATAGAGATGATTGTCTCACAGAAAAAAACAGACTGTGATGTGGTAAGGTTTTTCTATGATTTGTTGTTGATAATTATTAGCTGCTTGATAAGGACCCTTGCTTATCCCATCATGGTGCCTTCTTATCTGCCATGATAAAAATCTCAGTTCTCAGGAGTCGGGAGGAAGCATGACTAGTACTTTGTAATTAGTCTTTTTTTTTAAGAGTATTTTTAAAAATATATTTATTTATTTATTGGATAGAGACAGTCAGAAATTGAGAGGGGAGGGATAGACACCTGCAGCACTGCTTCACCACTTGTGAAGCTTTCCCCCTGCAGGTGGGGACTGGGTGTTTGAACCTGGGTGGGTCCTTACACATTGTAACATGTGTGCTTAACCAGGTGTGCCACTAACCCAGCCCTGTAATTAGAGTCTTAAAGTCTTTTCCTGTCTTTGTTAATGTTTGGCAACATTTTATTCTTAAAAAATTTTGAGAGTCGGGTGGAAGCACAGCGGGTTAAGTGCATGTGGCCCGAAACGCAAGGACCAACATAAGGACCCCGGTTCCAGCCCCTGGCTCCCCACCTGCAGGGGAGTCACTTCACAGGTGGTGAAGTAGGTCTGCAGGTGTCTGTCCATCTCTCCCCCCTCTGTTTTCCCCTCCTCTCTTCATTTTCTCTCTGTCCTATGCAACAATGATGACATCAGTAACACTAACTACAACAACAATAAAAAAAAAAAGGGTAACAAAAGGGAATAAATAAATAAATATTTTTTTAAAGTTTCGAGCAAAGTGGTCCGGGAGGTGGTGCAGTGGTAAAGCTTTGGTCTCTCAAGCATGAGGTCCCGAGTTCAATCCCTGGCAGCACAATTGCCAGAGTGATGTCTGGTTCTTTCTCTCTCCTCCTATCTTTCTCATAAATACATAAAATCGTAAAAAAAATATATTTCAAGCAAAGTAGAGCTTAGAGAATTTAAGTCTATGCCCACCACATAAATTTATATAACATTTGGGATTGAAGCGGTAACTCATCAGTAAACTGTATGCCTTGCATATATGAGGCCTCAAGTTTGCTTCACAAATAATGTATTGTGAAATATTTAAAGTGTGTACTCATCATCTGACAAATGCATGTAATTACATAGAACCCAAATCACCTGCCAATTTATAGAACTTAAAAAATTATCTTTATTTATTGGATATAGACAGCCAGAAATAAGAGAGGGAAAGGCGTGATAGAGAGGGACAGAGAGACACCTACCGCCCTGCCTAACCTCTTGCAAAGTTTCCCACTGCAGGTGGGGACGGGGGCTAGAACCGAAGTCCTTGCACATTGTAACATGTGCGTTCAACCAGGTGTACCACCACCCGGCCCCTCAATTTATAGAATATCATCCTGCTCCTTCACAGACCTGTGCACCACAGCCCGGCCCCTAAATGTCTTTTTTATTCTAGCCATCCTTGTGAGTGTGGTCTAATTCACTGTTTCAATTTGCATTTCTCCAATGGTTAGTAATGTTGGACATCTTATTGTAGATCTTCTTTGGAACAGTATCTGTTCAAAGTCATCCTTTTGTTAGGGTTATTTTAGTCATAAGAATATTTAATGTGTGGTCCAGGAGGTGGCGCAGTGACTAAGGAACTAGACTCTCAAGCATGAGGTCCTGAGTTCAATCCCGGGCAGCACATGTACCAGAGTGATGTCTGGCTCTTTCTCTCCTATCTTTCTCATTAATAAATAAATAAAAATATTTAAAACAAAAGCAAACAAACAAAAAGAATATTTAATGTGTTTTAACATGTAAGTTATTGCTGAATATATGATGTGCAGATATTTCCTGTGAGTTATCTTCACATTTTGGTATCTCATACAGCACAGGCTTTCAAGTTTGGTTATGTCCTGCTTGTTTTTGTTGTTTGTGCTCTGAAGTCACATGTAAGAAACCATTCCTCAATCCAGGGTTATGAAGGTTTATGCCTATATTTTCTTTGAAGAGTTATTACTTCTAATTTTTATATGTATGGTCGGGATCCAGCTTGATTCTTTTGTTCATAGATATCTAGTTTTTTTCCTAGCAGTATTTGTTGAAAAGTCTATTCTTTTTCCTTTCACAACTGTCTTGGCAACCTTGATGAAAAAAGTCAATCGATTGTAAATGTGTTTCTTCCCTGGACCCTGAATTCTGTTGATCTGTATGTCAACATATTTTCTTTATAATAAACTCTTTAAAGAGAAAGGTCCTAGAATATGTATTTGTGAGTCATTGTTTTGTAACCTCTGTCCGTGGTTTCCTATATTTTTTTGGTCTCAATAGTCTCTCCCATCTTTTTTGATAATAGATCTCATTTCGTGTATAATGTCATCTGGAGAGGCATGCCTGGTGGTGAAATGTAATGCTAATTTATTGGGATAGTTATGTTCTCATTTTCCAAAGATTGTTTTGAATACAGACAAGAAGTAGCTTTACTTAGCAGTCATAGCATTCAATGATGAAAATAAAATTAAGAAAATATGACACAAAGATTTTCTTACCTTATTTAGACTTAAGGAACAATCCCTTGAAAATATAATAGGGTTGGGGGACGAGCAGAAAGTTCTGGAAAAGACTTTCATACCTGAGCTTCTAAGCTCCCATGTTCATTCTCCCACCGCCATAAGCCAGAGCTGAGCAGTGCTCTGATCTATTTTTTTCTCTCTCTCTCTCTCCACATATATATTAAAAATAAATGAAACATTAAAATATGTTAAGCTAATTTAACTTAGACTATGACTTTCTTTTTGATCTAGTAGTCATTCCAAACCAATCAAAAATTAGTCTTTCTGATTATACTTTTTTAATAGACTTCCTGACTCGGAGGTAGAAGAAGAAACTCAAGTTCAAGAGATGACCTTGGATGAGTGGAAAAATCTTCAAGAACAGACCAGACCAAAGCCTGAGTTTAACATCAGGAAACCTGAGTCCACTGTCCCTTCCAAAGCAGTGGTGATACACAAGTCCAAATACAGAGATGATGTAAGCATGATATTTTGTATTTAGAGATAAGCTTCACTGTTATTTTATTGGAAATTAAATGGGCCTTTCCACTTCTACTTTGAAAATGAAACTTTAGTATGTGCCATTCTGGTTTCAACCTAAGAATAATCAGGGATATGCCATATTTTTCTGTCTTCTTATTGTTCTTTAAGAATTAAGGAGGCCAGGTGGTGATGTACTCAGTAGAGCACACGTGACCATGTTCAGGGACCCGGGTTTGAGCCCCCTCTCTCCACCAGCAGTGGGGAAGCTTCACAAGCAGTAAAGCAGGTCTGCAGGTGGCTTATCTTTTTCTGTATCCCTCTTTCCTCTCTATTTCTGTCTGTCCTACCGAATAAAATAGAAGGAAAAAAATGGCTACTGGAAACAGTGGATCCATAGTGCCAGCACAAAGTCCCAGAAGTAACCCTGGTGGCCATAAAAAGAAAAAAGAAAGAAAGAAAAGAATTGAAACATGACGTTGGCATTCAAGTACAAAGCAGTTATATGATAGAACATTTTCTGTGAGCCCCAGAATTGTGCAAGGACTATGTAGACACTCAGTACTCACTGCATTTCATTTTTGTGTCAAAGAGAGTTACAAAATACTTACTGGCAGGTGCCATTTCAACAAATAATCACTCTATATTTTCTTTTCTTTTTTAAATTTTAATTTATTTACTATTGGATTGTATTTACTGTCGAATGTGAAACATTAATTCCCCAATAAAGAAATTTAAAAAAATAAAAAATAAATAAATGTCAAAAAAATGTATTTACTGTTGGAGATAGAAATTGAGAGGGAGAGAGAGAGAGATAGAGAGATAGACCTGCAGCTCTGCTATACCACCCATCAAGCGGGACTGGGGGCTTGAACCTGAGTCCTTGTGCACTGTACTGCATGTACTTAACCAGGTGTGCCACATACTGGCCCCCTAACCAGTCTACATTTTCATGATTAGATTACCTATAGTTCTAACTTGTAATAAGGGCATCTAGTCAGAAATGATTATTTTAAACTGCTTAGTTCTGTGCTCTGAAGCCTTGATCCTGTTATTAGAGCAGCTTTGCTCTTTCTGTCACTGTGGGACTCACAGGAGCAGCTTCAGAGCAGCATACAGGCACTGCCTCTGTGTGTAGAACTACCAGTGGTCTCTATTGTGGGGTGTGTGTGTGTGTGTGTGTGTGTGTGTGTGTGTGTGTGTGTGTGTGTGTGTAGTTTATCTCTTTAAGTAAGCCTCACCTTTAAAAGTATCTAACATATACTGATAAAGCTGGCCAGTGTATCATTTAATCATTTTTTTTCTATGTAAGTAACTGAGCTTCATGGTACATTGCGCACAGAAGCATTCTAATTTAAGATTCTAGAATTTGCCTCCGGGTTTGTTTTTTTTTTGCCTCAGTGCCTGCACCACAAGTCCACTGCTCCTGGAGGCTATTTTTTTTTTTCCTTTTGCTGCCCTTGTTTTATCGTTGTTGTGATTATTATAACTGTTGTTGTTGTTATTGATGTCATTGTTGTTGGCTAGAACAGAGAGAAATGGAGAGAAGAGGGGAAGACAGAGAGAAAGGTAGACACCTGTAGACCTGCTTTACTGCTTGTGAAGTGACTCCCCTGCAGGTAGGGAGCCGGAATTTCGAACCAGGATCTTTACTCTGGTCCTTGTGCTTTGCACCATGTGCACTTAACCTGCTGTGCTACTGCCTGGCCCCCTAAGATTATAGAATTTGTATTGTGTCATCAAAATGATTTGGTTTGATAATGCCAGTCTATGTTGATGGTGATGGAACTTTTTTCCTCTGCTGGATATTATTGATTTTTTTAGAGACCTAAGAAATAAATTTACACTATATATATTCATTTTGTTTCCATTTATAGTGATTAATGGTACTTGAATGTACTTAAGTCTCTTGTGTCACATAGAATCCCTTCTGCCTCTCCTGTTCGGGTCATTCCAGTCTCTCAAAGGCCTTAGTAATAAGTTCCAAGCCATTCTACTAGAAATGCTTTTTTTTTTTTTTTTAGGAAGGTGGTGGTGGTGGTGTATATAGGAGGACAGAACCTTGTTTTGAAAATCTGGAAGATTTTTTTTTTTAAGTCCATCTGCCAGCTGAGTTGGTTCTGGGTTCTTTTCCTATCCACTTTCTCTTTGTTCTGGGACATTATAAATAAAGCTTTGCTGAAAACAAATGTGCTGTCAGATGTGAAACATGCAGTTGATATGTTAGGTAAAAATAGAAGTTGCTCATCCTTGATCTGCACCATAGTCATCCTTCCTGGCTCCAGAGAGGTCTCTTGGAATATTTGAAGCAACTGGGTTAGCTGAGTCATCAGGCTTGGTCTCAGTAAAAAGCACAGCTTTAGTCCTTAGAATTTTAGCCAGGAATTGTTCTTGAAGAAGGAAGCCAAATCTTGGGTTTGCTAGCTTACTTTTCTCTAGGCAAGAGACAAAAAGCATTAGATCAGTACCTGTTGTTTGCAGGGAGCTGTGCTGTTTGCAAAGTTCTGTGAAATGAACTGGGTTCTTTAGGCATCCTGGCCTTTGAGAGTTAGATTAACTCAGCATCCCATAGTTTATATGTGGGCTGGGGGTGGGGAAAGAGGCTTGCCTATACAGAGCAGCAGTTTCTTTTGCCTTTTTTTTTTTTTTCTCCTTTGTTGCCCTTTTTAAAATTTTATTGTTGTGGTAGTTATTGTTGTTGATGTCATTATTGTTAGATAGGACAAAGAGAAATGGGGAGAGGAGGGAAAGGCAGAGAGGGGGAGAAAAGGATACCTGCAGACCTGCTTCACCACTTGTGAAGCGATTCCCTGTAGGTGGGGAGCCGGGGCTCAAACCAGGATCCTTAAGCCAGCCGGCCCTTGCGCTTAACCTGCTGCACTACTGTCTGACTCCCTCTTGATAGTTTTTATGTTTATCTTTTCACTAGAGTGTCATTGCTCTTTCCTTAAGCTTTTTAACTTTGAACCCATTTTCTTAAGACTTCCAGTTTAACCTGAAATTTTAAAGAGGACACAAATGTTAAACATCTGATCAAAAGGATTTGATGTACTTAGAGACATTTGATTCCATTTCCTGGGTAACTTGTTGGAACATTGCACTTTATATAAAAGTTTTATAGATTCTTATCCAAGATGAGTGGCATATTTTCTGTAGGTTTCTAATTTAGTTAACAGTGAGGATTTTTGTTTATCCATTATTATAAATGAAAACCTAATCAGATTTGGAGATTGATTAATAGCGTTTTCTTTCAACAAGAAACAGAACTTACATGAGCTCTCAGTGGCACACCCAGTTGAGTGTGTATGTTACCATGTACACGGACCAGGGTTTGAGCCTCATCTCCCCACCTGCAGGGCAGATGCTTCACAAGTGATGATGCAGGTAGCAGGTGTCTTTTTCCTCTCCTTATCTCCCCCTCCACTCTCAATTTCTCTCTGTCCTACCAAACAATAGAAATAAAGAAGGAAAAAATGGTCTTCAAGAGTGGTGGATATTTGTGCTGGCACCAAGCCCTGACAATAACCCCATTGACAATAAAAACAAAACAAACAAATTATTTGACCTCTTACAATAAAATGTACTTTCTCAAATTATTTTGAAGCAGTTATTTATATATATTTAAAATATTTATTTATTCCCTTTTGTTGCCTTTGTTTTATTGTTGTAGTTATTGATGTCATCCTTGTTGGATAGGACAGAGAGAAATGGAGAGAGGAGGGGAAGACAGACACTTGCAGACCTGCTTCACCGCCTGTGAAGCGACTCCCCTGCAGGTGGGGAGCCAGGGTTCGAACCGTGATCCTTACGCCAGTCCTTGCCCTTTGTGCCATGTGCGCTTAACCTGCTTGCTGTGCTACTGCATGACTCCCCTTGAAGCAGTCCTTAAAAGCTAACTTGAACAGGTGCCATAAACTTTAAGATAATATGTATCTTATATATTTAAAAATATATATATATATATTATATATATATATATATATTTTTTTTTTTTTTTTGCCAGCCCGGTGTGATTATGTCTGGTGCTTTGTGGCTAAACAACTACTTCATCACTCCCAGTGGCTGTCGACCCCACTTTTGTTTGTTTTTGTAGTGAGAGAGAGAAACAGGAGGACATAGACCTGCAGCACTGCTCCATTGCTCATGAAATTTCCTCCCTGCAGGTGGGAGTGGAAGACTTGAAACTGGGTCCACACACATGGTAACATGTGTATGCTTTACTGGGAGAGTTACCACCTAACCTTCAAATAATTTTTTGTGGGGCCACTGAGGTGGTTGCATACTTGGTTGAGTGCACTATGTTACCATGAGCAAAACCAGGGTTCAAGCCCCCAGCCCCTATGTACAGCAGCAGAGTCATGAGAAGTGCAGCAGTGTTGCAGGTGTCTCTCTTTTCCCCCTAGCTACCCTTCCCCTGTTTCTCTGTCTCCGTGAGAAATATATTCTTGTAAAAATATTTTACAAGAATTTTAAGTAGTCCTTTTATATTTTTCATTAGTGATTTACAACATTATAAGATAATAGAGGTATAATCCCACACCTTCCCACCACCAAAGATCTGTGCCACCACCTCCCTCCAACAGCAGCCACTGTCATTGTCCCAAGGTCAGAGATGGGTTGACTATATATATTTATATATATATTTTTTCTCTTTTCAAGTTCATGTGTTTCAATTCCCTGTATCCCACATGAGTGAGATCATCTCATAGTTGTCCATTTATTGAGTCCCAAAGGACACAATAATCTTTTTTTTTGAATTTTTAAAATTATCTTTACTTATTGGATAAAGATAGCCAAAACTCAAGAGGAAAGGGAGTGATAGTGGGAGAGAGACAGACACCTGCAACCCTGCTTCACCACATGTAAAGCTTTCCCCCTGCAGGTGGGGACCTGGGGCTTGAACCTAGGTCCTTGAGCATCATAACTGTGCTCAACCAGGTGTGCCACCACCTGGCCCCCACAATAATATTTTTTAACTGCTGGGTAGTACTCCGTTTATGTCCCATGACTACTACTACTACTTCTCTCTGTCTCTCTCTGTCTCTGTCTGCTAAAGGTTTTTCATAGGGCTCCCCTCCCTCACATTTAAAACTTTTAACTAGAAAAATGAAAAGGCACATACTAGGTAGTTTCTTTATGCAGCACTGGTAGAAACCCTCAAATAATCACACTTTGCTTCTTTACCCATTTCTGTTATCATTCTGTTTAAATCAGAACCGTTTATTGTAAATTATGCAGTTGTTCACAGACAGCATTTGTACAGTCAGCAGCCATGTTGAAGGGAGTTTCTCTATCTGGTTTACTCTAGGAAGATGACACTTCCTTATTTATTCAAGTAGTGATAGAAAGTAAGACCGAAGGCAGAAATTAATGCTTCTTAAACTCAGCAAGACACCCTTAGAGGTTAAGATGTCTATAATTTTGCTGTTAGGCATTCCATATTTTGTACCTTAGCCTATTAAGCTGATCAGTTGGTCTCACTTGAAATAGAAGTTCAGAGATGCTTGGATTAGGACCGCATGAGAATATGCCTGACTGGAAAATGTGCGGAAGCCACCAGTACCTGTGCTGGAGCCTGAGCAGCAGTGTCGTTCTGCTGTGAGCTGCAAGCCACTGCACCAACACCTCAGGAAGGCTAGTTTCCAGCCCGAGCCCTCTCCCAGCTTCCTGGCCACCTGTCACCAAGACAGCACAGTGAGTGTCCACGGAGATGCAGTGCGTGTATTTTATGCTGCGATTGTGTTTCAGATGGTAAAGGATGACTGCGAGGATGATGCTCATGTTTTCCGGAAAGCAGCCAATGACATCACATCCCAGCTGGAGATTAATTTTGGTGACCTCCCTCGCCCTGGGCGTGGAGCCAGAGGTGGCACACGGGGAGGCCGGGGAAGGATCAGAAGGGTGGAGAACTATGGACCCAGAGCAGAAGTAGTGGTAAGTATCTGTACTCCAAATCCTTGACGAAGTCGGATAAGGATGCCCTGGGGCTTGCATGTTCAGTCTGGAGAGCAGTCCGTTTCTCCCGTGATTCCTCCTCTATCTAGTGTGGAATAGTGATTCAGCACTCAGGACGTCAGCTGGAGAGAGAACATTCTGTAGCCTCAGTCTCCAGGACTTCCAGGGAGGTCTAGTCTACGATGAATATGTACACAGAACCACAGAAAAACTTGCTCATTCACATTATAAGAGACGCACCAGACAGTTTCCCACTAACTAGTCTGTGTTTACAGGGTAGGTGGAATCCTTCCTAAAGCTTGAAGGATTTCAGACTGACCTCACATTCCTTAGCCAACACCATTTATCTAGCTTTCTTCCCACTAGTATACGCCTTGTATAGAGCTCAGGGCCTCTGCACCCACTGCCCTTCTCTCACGCCTCTCCCTGCTTGCTGAGAGTAGATCCTCTAACTTCTCTTCAGTGGAAGCTTCTGTGATAACAATTTCCTTCCAAATCAGGTCAGAGTCTTTGGGCAGTGAATTTTTTCCCACTTTTTTTTAAAATTATTGATTTAATATTTATATACAATATTATGAGATAACAGGGTTATAATTCCATACCTTTCACACCACCAGAGTTCTGCATCTCTGTTCCCTCCATTGGAAACTGAATTTCTCCTTCCAAGGTCGCAGATATATGACTATCATTTCTCTAACTATATATAACGATATATATATATATATATATATATATATATATATATATGCTATATATATATGTCCTATGTATATCCATTTTTTTCTGTGTCTCTGCCTTCTCTTCCTTATGCTGGTCCTTGTGCTTTGCGCCACCTGTGCTTAACCCACTGACCTGCAGCTCGTCTCCCTCTGCCTTCTCTTCCTAAGTCACACCTCTCTACCTATTGCTACTTCCAAGTGTCTTTTTTTTTCCAGGCAGTGATTCCCCACCCCCTAGATTTTACTTATTAATGAGAGAGATAAGAATTAGACTAAATAAATTTTAAAAAAATTAAAAAGGGAGTTGGGCAGTAGTGCAGTGGGTTAAGTGCAGGTGGTGCAAAGCACAAGGACCGGCTCAAGGATCCTGGTTCCAGCCCCCAGCTCCCCACCTGCAGGGGAGTCGCTTCACAGGCGGTGAAGCAGGTCTACAGGTGTCTGTCTTTCTCTCCCCCTCTCTGTCTTCCCCTCTTCTCTCCATTTCTCTCTGTCCTATCTAACAACAACGACATCAGTAACAATAATTACAACAATTAAAAAAACAAGGGCAACAAAAGGGAAAATAAAAAGAAATTAAAAAAAAAAAATCAGACAACCAGCCGTCACTCTGACATATGTGCTGCTGGAGAGTGAACTCAGGACCTCATGCTGGAGAATCTAATGCTTTATCCACTGCACCACCTCCTGGACCACAGCAGTGAATTTTCTTAGAAGTATTATGTCCACTTCTCTCAAGTGTGGTTACTGATCAGTGTCTGATGTTTCTACAGCAGATAACAGAAACCAGGTTTTCTTTTACGTACTGTTGGTTTCCCAGTGCCTCCGACAATGTATCAAAGAGTAGGCACTTCATAAATGTTTTCTAAACGAAGATGTGAAAATGAATATTCAGTTGGGTACAAGTGCCCTGGCCAGCTGGGCCATCACGTGGTCTTAGAAATGCCTCTTGTTGCCTGATTGATTCCATCTGTCCTGGGAGCAACCTCTGACTTGTTACACTTAAGAGCAAAAACACATCTGCTTTTTCTTTGTATTTTGGAGGCCATATTGGAAAAAAAAATCCATTCTAGTAACAGAAATTACACTCTCACTTCTTTCCACCAGCAGACCCCCAGCCACCTGGGCCACTGAGTGTAGGGTGCAGCATCCTCACCTGTGTTCCTGTGGTCTCATGACTGTGGTGTGAACTTAGCTACCAAACGATGTCGGACATCTCTACTGCAGGCAGTTCTAAGTTCTGTTTACGGAAGTTGCCACTTGAATTTGTGTTTTCCACCCCCTAATCCTGTGAAGTCCTGAGGGCAGGAAGTGTTTTTTTTATATATATATTTTTAATTTATTATTTATTCCCTTTTGTTGCCCTTGTTGTTTTATTGTTGTAGTTATGATTGATGTCTTTGTTGTTGGATAGGACAGAGAGAAATGGAGAGAGGAGGGGAAGACAAAGAGGAGGAGAGAAAGATAGACACCTGCAGACCTGCTTCACCGCTTGTGAAGCGATTCCCCTGCAGGTGGGGAGCCGGGGGCTCGAACCGGGATCCTTCAGCCAGTCCTTGTGCTTTGCGCCACTTGCGCCCAACCCACTGCGCTACCGTGGACTCCCCAGGAAGTGTTTTTTATCAATCAGGAATGCCATATCAAGAAAATTCTGTCATGTTTATTAGCTGGAAGGTCAGGTATAAAGAGTCACCAAGGATCTCGGAGGAAAAGGGAGGCTGCCACTGTCAAACATTCTGCAAAAGGGACAGTAGCTGTCTGGAAAGGGAGAGGCAATATTTCTCCCTCCCCTACTGAGTCACTGCAACCCTGGGCTGCCTCTCCCTTGCTATGACCTTTCCCCTGTTAGCTTCTTTCCTAGTCAGAGCAGGTCCAGGGCCCCATATCTAGTGGCATCAAGGGAAATGACAATTGGTTTCACAATTTTTCTCTTTTAGACACAAGACGTTGCTCCAAATCCGGATGACCCTGAAGACTTTCCTGCTCTGGCTTGAGAGAGCTCTATTTCCCTGATGACATAAACAGCATCGGTATACCTATAAAGAGACTTTTTTTTGGCTGTGGGGAAGAGAGTCAGACTCTAAGAACAATAGATGTTGCTTTTTCCCGTGTAGTGTGAATTTGTTGCACTTTTTTGGCCTGGGTGTGTAAGTGTGGGGCCTGGACATCTCCAGATACTCAGAGTCCAGTCCACACAGAGGGTTAGTCTGGTACTTCCCCAAGAAGGTGGAGAATAGTGATTATTTTTTTATTTAAGGAATTCCAAATGAAATCAAGAAATAATGTTTCAAATATGTATATAGAGCTTATATTAAATCCTCCACAGAGTAAAGTAAGTTGTAAAATAGGATCTACTGAGACTTCTGAAGTAGTCTTACGTTGTATAGTTAGCAGAAGACTGTATCCTTTAGTTTTAGAGGAAATACATATAACTTGGATCATTCATTTAAAACTTAAAGCATAGTTTTCAGAGACCAAAAACAATACAATTGTATTTAATGTTTACTTGTAAATGAGATATTCTCCTGAAACTTTGAGTTCTAGTTTTCGTTTAACCAATAATTTCCAATAGCTATTGTGCAGCCACTGGTTAACGTTGTGTGTCAAAAAATAGGAAAATGCTAATTTTTAAATGGTGATTTAAACTACCTCGTTATTCCTGTGTATGTGCACAGTCTCTCAGAGTAAATGTGCATATTTAGCATTTGGGTGGTCTTTATAGGCATAGTTTTAAAAAAATTATGTTATTTAATTCAAATGAAAAGTGGTCCAGCCAAAAGAGTGTTGCAACTTGACACAATATCCTTTTCTCCCTCAAAACTAGTCAGAATTCAGAAACTATGTACAGAGAACCTCTGTTCTTTTTCTGGGAAGGACTTGTAAATAACTATTTATTGAACACTCACATGCAGGGTTTTTTTTTTTTTTTTTTTCCTTCACTCGGTCCTCGCACCAATTCAGGTTCCCATTTTTTACTTTGGTGGATAATTGGGGTTGACTCCTGAGGTTTACGTACATGCCCCCCCCCCCAAGTGCCACCTAACAGCAAAGTTGCAACCCCAACATCCTGTGAGTGCAGTGGGGGAGGGACCAGGCCAGGGGAACACCCTGACAGCTGCTGGAAGCTCTCTCCACGTTCCTGAAGAAGCTGCAGTATCATCTGCCTGTTGTCATAGTATACTTACTGAACCATGGTCCCAGGATCTGTGCTTTCTTCTGCTTTGCTATATACTTAGGTGGCTCTGAACTTGACCCAAAGTAGAAATAAAGGTCAGTATTCCCTCCTAGCTTTGTGTACAGAAAGCTGATTTCTTTTGGTTACACTTAGATCAAGAGAGAAGAATGTGGGAAAGACCACAGTGAAAAGGTTCTTACTGCGTTGGATTTAATATGTTTGCAAATACCTCATCCCTTGTGATGAAGCTGGAGAGCACTCTTGGAACCCATGGTGGGAAAAAGTTTTGGGGGTACATCTGTGAAATGTGTTGCTTCCAAAGCTTTCTCCCACTGATTTGGTGGGTCAGATGAGTTCAGATTTTTTGTTATGTGGTAGTTCACAGTCTGGTGCCCCAGACAAGGAAGAGCAGAAGTGAGGGCTGTAGGGAGAGTCTGAGGGCATAGGAGGACTGCATATCTAGACTAGTATACAAGGCTTCTCTGAGTTTACTGATCAGATTCTTTCGTGGATAGGCCACCATGTTTTCTACTGCAATTTTTTAAAATTTTTATTTATAAAATGGAAATATTGACAAGACCATAGGACTAGAGGGGTACAATTCCACACAATTCCCACCACCAGAACTCCATATCCAGTCCCTCCCTTTGATAGCTTTCCTATTCTTTATCCCTCTGGGAGCATGAACCCAGGATCATTATGGGTTACAGAAGGTGGAAGGTCTGGCTTCTGTAATTGCTTCTCCGCTGAATACGAACTAGTTTCTCAAGCCCCAAGGAGACTTGGAAAGAGGAGCTCAAGCATACTTGAATTCCAGAGACAGGTGTCAACGCTAGTGCCTTCCGAGGGAGGAAGTCACAGTGGGAAGCTCAACTGCCAAGGCAGCAGCTAAAGACAGGAGTTGGGACAGGACATCCCAGAACCAGCTGAGCAATCACCTGACAGCGGTCACCCCTCAGGGGCTGGTATTCTACTTCTAGAAGAAAAGCTAATCTGTCCACTAGACAAGTGCCGGGACCAGGTGGTATTGCTGCAGTATATATAGTGGCTGGGAAGGCCTCCCTTTGGAAGGTTAACATCTGGCCAGTCTACATTGAAAAGTCCATCTAGGGGTAATGGGAGGATAGCATAATGGCTATGCAAAAAAGACTTGTATGCCTGAGACTTTGGAGTCTCGGGCATAAGAGTGTGTGTGTGTATGAATGAATGAACACTTCCTTGGTTCTGTTTCCTTTTATCCTGAGACATGGGCCAGAAACTGGACATCTGGGTAGCCAGGGCCACTACCTGAAATGTGCCCCTAGTGAGAGCCCCTCTGGCTCACTACCTCAGGGCACTGGTGTATGGGAGCAAGGAGCAGGGGTGGTAAAGAGAATGAGGAAGGGAAACAGCAGGCATTTAAAAAAAAAATCATAAAATGCAATGAGGATAAAAGTGCAAAACTTCCTGTACCCACCACCCACATCAAAAAATCCTTCCCAGTGTCTATGTGATTATGCCAACCACAGCCTCCCTCCCTATGAATGGAGCCACGGCCCATGGTCCTGAGGTCTTCTGCCTGGGCTTCTGCAGGGGAGTGAGTGAGTGAATGGCTATTGTGGGCTTTCTTAAACCATTTCATTTCAGTCAGGGAGAAGGGCAGTGGGCAAGCATGGAGGTGGAGGAAGAAATAAGATTGAGTTCCCAATCCAGTGTTCTATACAGTCCCAACACGTCCTGTTAAGGATGTTTAGCCTCTTGGATAAACCGTCTAGGAGAGGAGCAAAGAGTACAGCAGCAAGGCTTTAGAGGTCATGAGATGGCTTCAAGGTCACCAACCAGACATTGGTAGAGACAGCAATGGACTTTTAGCTCTTGGGCCTCATGGGACCTGAAAGCCTTACAGCTTTCAATGCCCTAGGCTGCACTTGCCTAACTCTTAGTGCCCTGGGAAAGTTGTCCTGGGCTACAAGACTCCCCATGATTGAGGGTGACAAAAATTTCCTTAAACCAAACCCCATAGGCACTCAAACCCCTCACAGGTCTACCTCGGGTGAAGCAGGTCGAACAGTGTAAGCATGATTTCTTTGCGGATATTCAGCCTGATTTCGGAGAGCTGACATAATTAACTTTTGAAGCATAATTCATTTGCAAGTGGGGGTAATACCTTGTGTGAGAACAGAGTAGCATCCAATTGCTCAAATGTCCTCAGACACGCTGAGGCTGGTTGGCACTGAGACCAACTCCACCGGATGGGTGCATGCCCAACCCCGGGGGACCTCACATGGACTAACAACCCACACGTCTGTGTTGGGTGGCCTGGGGTCACCTTGTCTGCCCAACCAGGCACTGGCTTAGAGCAGCTGGAAGGAACAAAAAGTATCTGAAGTTAAGGAGAGTGCTCGTCAGTGCAAATGATCCAAACCTGCACCTGATGATGAGGGAAAGCAAATGTTAGAAGCTTTCAATAAGGGGTGGGGGGGGGGTGGTGAGTAGAAGGGAGGAGGAGCTACACAGAGGCACGTTGCCCATTGAGGAAAGTGGTAACTTCTCTCCTTGCTCCATTTCCATCCAGGGACTATCACCACGTCAGGAGAACACTACCCAGAAGTATTCCCTAAGTATCCTAGAAGGCCCAGAAGGGTTCTAGAGCTGTTCACACTGCATATGTGTGAGCAGTACCCTCTGGGATTGGATGGAACATAGCCAGTGAGGCCAGAGGTGAGGTCCGTATGACAGCTTCAAAATTGAATGAATTCGCAAATGAATTTCTCTGGAGAGACAGTGAATTCAGTTTCTAGTGGATTGTCACAGGGACCCCGCCCCCCCGCAAGTAAAGGTTCAAAGGGCCGAGAAGAAATCTCAGCCTGTTAAGAGCACAGAACCAAGTTGTATGCCTTAGGCTCCAGAGGCCACAGGTTCAGTCTCCACCAGTCCTGAGAAGTACTTTGGTCTCTCTCCCTCTCCACTTCTTCTCTCACCCATGAAAGAAAAGAAAAAAGTTCAAGAAACACTGTTGACAGTGCTTGGGAATGAACCTCTACCAGAGAAAGTGACAGCCCCGTCCCTCCCTAGTCCGGTCCTCCACACAGGCTACCCACATGAATGTCCAGTTCTGACCCTGGGCTTGAAACTGCAATCCCCAGTGGAAGAAGAGCAAGGCACTCTTGCTGTGAGGCTGGAGCATGAGCCTGAGGAAACGGACTTGAATTAACGGCACCTTGAGAACATTTCTGATGGTGAGCACTGTGCCGTCCAGGAGAGACCTTCTCTGGAAGTCTAGTCTCTGCGGATCCCGAGCCAGATTAAAAGCCGGTCTAGGAAGGTGATAGCTCGGGCTAGCCAACCATCACTGAAAAAAGGAGACAGAGTTGTATTTACTATACAGCAACCTGTCTGACGAGGTTACTGGGATTAGCAAAGACTAGCTTGTGCTGAGTGAAGACCGCTTGTGAATGCTCTAAACTCTGGTTAGCTGCAAGGCAGACCTAGAGATGGCCTTGACAAGATCACTGTGAACGGTTCAGGGTGGTCACCAGTCACACTCCACCTCAACACCTCTGTTCCATCCTACATGCTCATTGAACCCTCAGTTGCTATTTAAAGATGTGCCAATCACTGACCTGCCCTGAATGTGGCTTATGTGCCATCTAATTCTCGACAATAGTTTCCGCACTCTCAGGGATGGAGAAGCAGGCAAGGGCCACTGCTCTGTGGCTGCTACACAGTGAAGGGTAAGTCAGAGCCAGACAGGCTTAGCACTAAAGCCACTCCCAGCCCAAACTGAAGTCTCAGGGGTTTCCAGTCGCATAAATTCAGGAGCACTTCCCTCCCCACCCTGGGTGGAATTCCATGTCTACCATCAGTAACCTTGTCCTTTACCTTTAGGGGCTCGGGCCAAAGCAGAACAATGTTCACTTCCGCAACAGCGGCATCCTAAGAGCCCCTTTGGCTGTTTTCATGATGCTGCCCAATAAAACTGAAAATAATCTGCAGTTCCCAAGTGGGAGCAGCACTGCCCTTTGACTGAAAATGTCTGTGGGCGTTTGAGTAATCCAGTGGCTGGAACACTACTGACATGTCGTAGGTGGGGAGATCAGGGACGCCAGGACTGGTTGCTTTCTGTAGTCCTACACAGGGAAGAATAACCTGCCTGAAAAGTCATCTTATTCTACACAGAGAAATGCAATTGTGATATGAGATCATTGTTTTCCCTCGAAGTAAAACAATGCACAAGCCATACTAGCTCCGTTTTTTTTCTTTTCCCATCCAAAGCCTCTTCCCATTTTAGAGTGTGACACTTGACTCGTCTAGGAATCTGATGGGCCAGTGTCTGCCTTACCTCGACATTTCAGTAGGGATGGCGCACCTGTCATCCAGTAGCATGTCAAAACCATGCAGACTTGCTAGCAAAGAGATGAGACACAGTTAGAAACAGGGCAAGGGGGAACAGAGTGCTACATGGGGCATCACGGAAGGATCTCCATTTTCACATGTGTTGGGCCAGCATTCCCCTTGAGTTGTCCGGGAAGAACCTCAGTGTTTTCCCAAAAAGATTCCTGTCCCCCATTTGTCAAGATAAGTGGCAGACTATTTTGTGGGAACGTGCTGTACCAACCACTTTGAAAATAAAAAGCCCCAGGGGGGCAGGTGGTAGTGGACCTGGTTAAGGTCACACACTACAATGGTACAAGGACAGAGATTCAAGCTCCTGGCTCCCCGCATCCAGGGGAAAAGCTTCACGAGTGGTGAATCAAGGCTGCAGGATATCTCTGTCTTTCTCCCTCTCTTCCTCTCCTTCCATTCTCAATTTTTGTTTTTTTAAAGTGATTTTTTAAAAAATATTTTTTGTTGCCCTTATTGTTTTTTTATTATTGTAGTTATTATTGGTGTCATCATTGTTGGATAGGACAGAGAGAAATGGAGAGAGGAGGGGAAGACAGAGAGAGGAAGAGAAAGACACCTGCAGACCTGCTTCACCGCCTGTGAAGCGACTCCCCTGCAGGTGAGGAGCCAGAGGCTTGAACCAGGATCCCTACCCTGGCCCTTGCACTTGGTGCCACCTGCGCTTAACCCACTGCACTACTGCCCAACTCCCTTAATTTTTGTTTCTATCCAATAATAATTAAAAGATAAAAAGCCCCTAATCTTTTGGGGCAGCTAAAAAAAAAAAAAAAAAGACACACCATCACACGTCGCTGGGATCAGTGTCCTACCAACTAATCAGCTCAGCAATGTCAGGACAGTTGCTCATGGGAGTACAGGAGCATACAGATCATCACGTTCTTTGGGATTCTTCTAGGGCCATTATTATTTGTTTCTATTAAGCATGTGACTCAGCATATGTCAGGTGCTTCCAACAACCCTATTAGATAATGTTACCCAGGCCTATAACACATAGCTAATACATGGCACAGCAAAGGTTTACACCCAAATAGTCTGGATCCAGATTCCATGTTCTCAGTAACTATATTAAGCTGCTTTTAAAAAAGTACAGCGTATAAAGAGCCAGGTGGTGGCACATGTGGTTAAGTGCAAGGGCCCGGGTTTAAGCCCCCGGTCCCCACCTGTAGGGGGAAGCTTCATGAGCGGTGGAGCAGGGCTGCAGGTGTCACTCTCCTTTTCTTTCTACCCCTCCTATTTGAATTTCTCTCTGTCCTATCAAACAAAAATAAAAAGAATACAGTGTACAGCACAAGTTTAAAAATGTTGCACATCTGACTTTTTGTAAGGATTTATTCTGATGATCAGAAGTGCAGTGGATAAGGGGTTGAGCCCTCAAGCATGAGGTCTCTGGTTTGACCACCAACATGGAAAGTTCCAGAGTGATGCTCAGGTTCTTTCATTAACACATACAATTTAAAGAATAAAGAATTTAGGGAGCTGGGCGGTAGTACGGCGGGTTAAGCGCACATAGTACAAAGCGCAAGGGCTGGCGTAAGGATTCTGGTTCAAGCCCCCAGCTCCCTACCTGCAGGGAGTTGCTTTGCAAGCAGTGAAGCAGGTCTGCATCTTTCTCTCCTCCTCTCTGTCTTCCCTCTCCTCTCTCCATTTCTCTCTGTCCTATCCAACAACAATGACATCGATAACAACAATAATAATAACAGTCATAAACAACAAGAGCAACAAAAAGGAAAAATGGCCTCCAGTAGTAGATTCATAGTGTAGGCACCAAGCCCAGCGATAACCCTGGAGGCAAATAAAATAAAAAGAATAAAGAGTTTATTCGGGGTTGGGTGATGGCCAACCTGGTTGAGCATGTTACAATGTGTACGGACTTGGGTTTGAGGCCTCGGTCCCCACCTGCATGGGGAAAGCTTTTCGAATGATGAAGCAGTGTTGCATGCAGGTATCTCTCTCCCTGTCACCTCCTCCCTTCTCAATTTCTGGCTGTCTCTATACAATAAAGATCATTTTAAAACATCTTTTAAAAGAATTTATTCTAAGGAAATATACCCAAGAAAAAATTACCTAAGAAATGAATGTATAGGGTGGGGAAATAATATAATGATTATGCAAAAAAAAAAAAGCTTGTAGTTTCAAATTCCAAGGTTCAATTCCTGGCACCATAATAAGCCAGAGACTGAGCAGTCAGGAGGAGATGGGGAAAAAAGAAAAAAAAATGCTCATGGAACCATCAGAAATTCTTTATATAGCCAATAGTGGAGAAGACTGAGAAGACAGGACACAGGACAGGTTGTATTTATGGAAACTCTTCCTGCCAACACACCCACAACTGCACTTGGACACACTGGAGAAAGGGGGGGGGGATGCAGTAGATGGACATTACACTCTGCACTGGCATCAGACCCCTTGCTAAGGCACACTCACATACGCTGGCTTATTTTAACTCTACATGCCATATAAATACAGGTCAGTTTTACAGAAAAATCATGTGAGTTGAAAACAGATAAAGGAGTGACCAGGTGGTGACACATCTGCTTAAGCACATATATTACAGTGCTCAAGGACCCAGGTTCAAGCCCCTGGTCCCCACTTACAGGGGAAAAGCTTTATGAGTGATCAAACAGATCTGCAGGTGTCTTTCTGGTTCTCTCCCTCCCTCTCTCTCTCTCTCTTTTTTTTTTTTTTTTTTGTCTCCAGGGTTATCGCTGGGGCTTGGTGCCTGCACTAGGAATCCACCGCTTCTGGAGGCCATTTTTTCCATTTTGTTGCCATTTTTGTTATTGCTGTTGTTGGATAGGACAGAGAGAAATAAGATAGAGGAAAGGAGGACAGAAGGGGACAGAAAGACACCTGCAGACTTGCTTCACCCTCACCCCCACACACACACACACAGCAGGTGGGGAGCCAGAGACTTGAACCAGGATCCTCAGACCGGTCCCTGTGCTTCACACCATGTGTGCTTAACCCACTGTGCTAACCCCCAGGTCCACTCTCCCTCTCTTATCTCCCCCTCTTCTCTCAATTTCCTTCTGTTTCTATTCAAAATAAATACAGAAAAAAAAAGATACAGGATCCCCAAGGCAAGAGACTTGGGTACAGAGTTTTCGATTAAGAAAACATGACATTGGGGGTCGGGTGGTAGCACATAGTGCGACGCGCCAGGACTGGTGCAGGGATCCTGCTTCGAGCCCCCAGCTCCCTACCTGCAGGTGGGTGGCTTCACAAGCAGAGGCAGGTCTGCAGGTGTCTCTCTCTCTCTCCCCATCTCTGTTTCCCCTCCTCTCTTAATTTCTCCCTGTCCTATCCAACAATGGAAAAAAGATGGCTACCAGGAGCAGTGGATTCATAGTGCAGGTACTGAGCCCCAGCAATAACCCTAGAGGCAAAACAAACAAACAAAAAAACCCCAAAAACATATCATTTTTGGGCCCAAACCTCTAACAGATTCTGCCCTATACTGTCCCTGGTCATCTCCTTCAGGAACAACATCATAAACCCTCTTGTGGGCCTCTACAGAACCTAGCCCCCAATGTAGAACAACAATGGTAGAAACTGCCCCACTCTTCGAAGGGAGGCTGGGTCTACATACTCTGCCACTCGAGGAAGACTGGTCCTGAAATGAGTAGTTTAGAATGCGCCTAGCTATGGCCATGGCATGTGAGCTCAGACCTACAGGGATGCAGCGGCTATACAGGATCCAGTGCTGAATACGAACAGATGTGGGCCCTGAGTCAGATCAATGGGGTTTACAACTAATGGTATTTATATACTTTTCCTATATTTGGGAGCTACTCTCTGCCCTGATTCAGCTTTCTGATCCTATTCTCAACTCTGACACAACCCTCCCAGATAATACTTTTTTTTTTTTAAGTTTTTTTTAAATATTTTATTTTATTTATTTATTCCCTTTTGTTGCCCTTATTGTTTTATTGTTGTAGTTATTATTATTGTTGTCATTGTTGGATAGGACAGAGAGAAATGGAGAGAGGAGGGGAAGACAGAGAGGAGGAGAGAGAGACACCTGCAAACCTGCTTCACTGCCTGTGAAGCGACTCCCCTGCAGGTGGGGAGCCGGGGTTCAAACCGGGATCCTTATGCCAGTCCTTGTGCTTTGCGCCACCTGCACTTAACCCGCTGCGCTACAGCCCGACTCCCCCAGATAATACTTTAAGCACACTTGCACGTTAGCTGTCCAGCCTAGGCAAAAATTAGTAAAGTCATGGGCCCATTTCACTACATCTAAAATAGACTTCCTAGCTTCTGCCAACATGAAGAGCCCAAATCTCATCTGTTATATTCTCACCTTTAGGTTCCTCATTATTAAACTATCTATACAGGTTTTTCTTTAAAAAAAAATTATTTCCTTTTTGTTGCCCTTGTTTTTATTGTTGTTGATGTCATTGTTGCTGTATAGGACAGAGAGAAATGGAGAGAGATGGGGAAGACAGAGAGAGAGAGAGAGACACCTGCAGACCTGCTTTACCGCCTGTGAAGCGACTCCCCTGCAGGTGGGGAGCTGGGGGCTTGAACCAGGATCCTCATGCCGATCCTTGCACTTTGCGCCACCTGCGCTTAACCCTGTGCTCCCGCCCGACTTCCCTGTTCAGCTTTTTATCTTCATGCTTTTCAGCCACCAATTTGCAGATGCTACCATGACACCAACCTGACTTCCCTAGGCAGATGACCTCACCAATGTGTCCTAGAACCTCACCTCTCCAGAGCCCTGCCCCAGTAGGGAAAGATAGAAACAGCCTGGGAGTATAGATCGACCTGCCCATGTCCAGCGGAGAAGTAATTACAGAAGCCAGACCTCCCACCTTCTGCACCCCATAAAGGTCTTTGGTCCATACTCCCAAAGGGATAAAGAATAGGGAAGCTTTCAATGGAGGGGACAGGATACAGAACTCTGCTGTGGGAACTGTATGGAATTGCACCCCTCTTATCCGACAATCATGTCGATCATTATTACATGACTAAAAAAATAAAAAAGAAAACACATGACTTTCGTTCTTTATGCTAATTTGCTAATTCAGTAAGCTCATAAGGCCTTTTCTCCTTAACTGTTCTCCCATCCTGGCCTCTGAATAAACCACTCTCCACCACTTAAGAGTGCAGGAATTTTCTTGCCACCAGGGTTACCACTGGGGCTCAGTGTATGCAATATGAAGCCACCACTCCAGTAACCTTTTTTCTTTTCTTTTCTTTTTTTTTTTTTTTGCCTCCAGGGTTTTTGCTGGGGCTTGGTGCCAGCACTACAAATCCACTGCTCCTGGTGTCTTTTTTTTTTTTTTTAAACCCATTTTATTGGATAGGTCAGAGAAACTGAGAGGGGAGCAGGAGATAGAGAGGGAGATAGACTCCTGCAGACCTGCTTTGCTGTTTGTGAAGTGTCCCTGCTGCAGGTGGGGAGCCAGAGGCTTGAACTTAAGTCCCTGCTGTGTGTGCTTAACGAGGTATGCCACCACCTGGCTCTAAATCCCACTTAGGGGCAACATGTGCAATGGGAGTTTGGAAAGGGCTAAGGTGGATTGCTCTGGTGAGTGCTTTGAACTATATTTTAGCACAAATCAATGTTCCCTGGGGTTGGGGTGGGGGGCTGGATATACACCTTCATGAAGTAGGCTCCTATGGCCTAGATACCACCTCTACATGATGACCAGGGCATTGAAGCTATAGGTCAACTACACTGCAGGTGGCATCCTGGGTTAGATACGATGACTGTTCTGGCACTGCTCTTATCTTTCACCCAGTACTTATTTTTTTGCTCTCCAGGGTTATCACTGGGGCTTGGTATAGGCATGATGAACCCACTGCTCCTGGAGGCCATTTTTTTTTTCCATTTTACTGGATAGGACAGAGAGAAATTGAGAAAGGATAGGGAGACAGAGAGGGAGAGAAAAAGACACCTGTAGACCTGCTTTGGCTACTTGTGAAGCATCCCCCCTGCAGGTGATGCTGGGGGAGCTGGGGGCTCGAACCCAGATCCTTGAGCTTGATACTATGTACGCTTGTCAGTGTGCACCACCACTGGCCCCTAATTTTTTTTTTTTTCAATTTTATATAGACAGAGAATGAGAGACCACAGCACTGAAGCTTCCTTCCATGCAATGGGGTCTGGGTTTGAACCTGGGTCATGCAACTTGACAGAAAAAACAAACAAACAAACAAAACACAGCACACTATCCAAGCGAGTTATTTTACGGCCCTAGCACCCAGCACTTGAATCCTGACCTTGACAGGTCAAATGAAGAGACAAGTTTCAAAGAACCTGCTCTACATACACCTTATCCTTAGTCTGTAGCATCATGTGAGCTGGTAGGATCTGGGCAGAACTTCATAGCAGGTGGCCCTTTATTTACCCTGTGGGGAAAGGCTCTGTGGACTGAACTATATAGACTCCAAAATTCTCAAGCTGAAATCCCAACTACCAATAATTCCAACTGTGACTATTTGGAAATAAGGCCTTTAAAGAGGTAATTAAATTCAAATGGAATTTTTAATTTTGAATTTAATTTTAATACTGCACTGAAACAAAGATTTATGGGTGTTGGGGTCCTAGTGAACAGTATAGGAAAAAAAGATATGTTGGGGGTGAGAATGCTTTGCGAAGACTCTTTTTTTCTTTATCTTTATTTATTGGATAGAGACAGCCAGAAATGGAGAGGGCAGGAGGAGATAGAGAAACACCTGCAGCCCTGTTTCAACACTCACAAAGCTTTCCCCCTGCAGGTGTGCAGGCCGGGTGTTTGAACCTGGGTCCTTGCACAGTGTAACATGCGCTCAACCAGGTGCGCCACTGCCCAGTTATGACTTTTTTTTTTTTTTTAATGATTTAATAATGATCGACAAGAGGGGTACAATTCCATATACTCCCCACCACCAGAGTTCCATATCCTACCCCCTGCACTGGAAGGTTCCCTATTCTTTACCCCTCTGGGAGCATGGACCAAAGATCTTTATGGTTTTATGGGAGATGAGAAACTACCCATGTGTCAAGAAATGTATTGTAAACCACTCCTATAAAAGTAAATAAATGTGCATTTCAATCAGAAAAACAAACACATCTCAAGTTAGAAAAAAAAATAGCATATATGTATTGCAACACAATAATTTTAAGACAACCCACTTTTTTTGCCTCTAGTGTTATTGCTGGGGCTTGGTGCAGGTACCACCAATCCACTGCTCCTATAGGCCATTTTTTTCTTGCCTTTGTTGTTGTTATTGGATAGGACAGAAATGGAGAGAGGAGGGGAAGACAGGGGGCGAGAAAGACACCTGCAGACCTGCTTCACTGCTTGTGAAGTGACACCCCTTGCAGGTGGGGAGCCGGGGGCTTGAACACTGATCCTTAGGCTTCGCGAGATGTGCGCTTAACCTGCTGCACTACCACCCAGCCCCCAGACAACCCACTTTTTAAAAGGGATGCAAATCAAATATTTGGAAAAAAAAAGAGGTGATTAAGTTAAAATGAGACCATAGGATGGAACCTAATCCACTGACTGGGGTCATAGAAAAAAGGAGCTATGGGGGCGGAAAAAAGGAGCTATGGAGGGGTCGTGGTGCACCTGATTAAGCGCTCCCATTGCAGTACACAAAGACTCGGGTTCAAGCTCCTGGTCCCCACCTGAAGAGGGAAAGCTTCACTAGTGAAGCAGGGCTGCAGGTGTGTCTCTGTCTCTTTTTCTACCTATCTCCGTCTCCCCTCTCAATTTCCAATAATAAATAAAAGATTTAAAAAAAAATCTTTAAAAAAGGGAGCCGGGTGGTGGCCTAGCGGGTTAAGCGCACATGGCGCGAAGCCAAGGTCTGGTGTAAGGATCCCAGTTCGAGCCCCCAGCTCCCCACCTCTAGGGGAGTCGCTTCACAAGTGGTAAAGTAGGTCTGCAGGTGTCTATCTTTCTCTCCCCCTCTCTGTCTTCCCCTCCTCTCTCCATTTCTCCCTGTCCTATCCAACAACAACAATAATAACCACAACAAAGATGGTAACGAGACAAAAGGGAAAAAAAAAATCTTAAAAAAAAAAAGGAGCTATGGGTCGGTGAGAGCTCACCTGGTAGCTCACCTGCATTGCCATGCACCTAACAGGTTCAAGTCCCAGGATATGGGCAGAACATATGAGTATTCCAGCACTGGGGGATTGTATCTTTCCCTCCCTCTCCCCACCTATCTTAAAAAAAAAAGTTGAGGGGAATGTTGCCCCAAAGTGGTGAAGCCTGTGTGAAGGAAAAAAAAAAGTTGTATAAGAGATAACCTTTAAAATAAAAAATAAATAAAGAGTACTGGCAAAAAACAGAAGGGGCAGTGCTTTTAAGAGGCTATCAATTAAGAAGGGACTGCACAGATAGATACTCAAGGAAGTTAAGACAGAACAGCCTACAGATAAAAAATAGGGCTGTATATACTGTTTATAAGTCAATCCATGAGTATCCACTCTTAGTAAACCAAATGAGGAGTCTTCAGAGATTTCAAGCTTTTATATATAACCACTATGCTCATCTCGCTTTTGAGGCATGTGGCCACTATGCCCATCTCAAAATTAAATAACAGCTCATAACAAAACAAAGAAAAGAAAAAAACAAAAACAAAAAAACCAGAAAGGAGTACAAGCAGAGAAATACTAGGTATGGAGAGGAAAAGCGATGTGGGGGCACAGCAAGGCAAGGAGAGACATCCAAGGAAACCGACCACACTAACACCTTGATAGCGGACTTCCTGCCTCCAGAACTGTAAGATCATTTCTTTTGAGTTGGCTAGATGATAGCATTTTACTAAAGCAACCCTGGCAAATTAATACAGGTGACATGCACTTTGCCATTTCAATCACTGCCAGCTGTAATTACAAATGGTCAGCAACCGAATACAATAAGCCAAGTTTGGTTAATACTTTTAATTGCATGGTTATAATTATACAACTTCCCACTAGTCAATATTTTGTATAAAACCAGTCACAATACACAAGATTTGCAAATGCAACAACATATGTATCAAACTACATAGATATGCAAAGTTTACAGGCCATTGTTGAAGCTTTATCTTAAAAATACTTTCAAGAAAATAAACATCCAGTCAACCAGTTCTCTGAGCTTTATAAAATGATTAGAAATATACATTTCAATAAAAAATTGGGACAACAGATCAAGTACTGATTAATCAGTTACATTTTTAAAACTTTTCATAATCTGTACATGAGTGCAGGTTAGATAAAAGTTTGCAGTTAATATAAAACTATAATACTATAATCAGGTGAACAAGTCTTTTGACTGTTAATTCTACTGGGCAACTAAGGAGGTCATTTCCTACACAGTATAGATAATGGTCCAGTCTTTTAAACACATTTATAGTATTTCCTCTTGGCAGCATGGAGAATACTCAGATCTGGGAGACACAGAAGAACAGGAATTAGCTTCACCAAGACAGCCTCAGTGAAAAAATTAACTGTGAATGAACTAAAGTGTTTATAACTTTTTTTTGGATGAACATTGCTTTCTAGAATATAATTCACTTTTTTCTTTTTTAAATGTACGAGAAGTGGCTAAGCTAAATTTAAAACAACTGGTATAGCAGAGTACCTTGCTCATTGGTCATGAATGGTGAAGCAAAGGGAAGGCTCCAGGGACTACTGGCAGGAGCCCCCCAGTGCAACTGCTGGTCCCCACCACACACTCACTGGACATCTAGCTCCAAGTGCAAACATTTTGCCCCGTGAAACACCAGAAAACTCCTCTGAAATGTGTTTGGGCCAAGAAAAGAGGTAGAAACTACCCTTGTGAGGGCTAGGGCAGGGAGAAGAGTGAGCGTTAGGTTAAGAGAATCAAGTTCTGAGCAGAAAAATTCCAGACTCCAAAGAGTAGCCTGTTGCTAGGAAGCAGCTCTACTTGACTGGTGGCCTATCACCAGTGAGGCAGCTGCTCAGGGACAGACTCTCTCTTGCCACCAGGTAAGAGAGATTCCATTTTCCCTTTCGAATCATAAAACAGAAGACTGTACTCCCTGGTACCCAGTTTTGCAGACACTCTTCCTCTGGACTGACCCTGATCCTTCATCATTTGCCTCCAAAAGCTTCAAGGGCACTCTAACAATCTTCCTAACATTTGTCATTTTAATTTGAGTGGAAATTATCTTGGTATACTTTCAATGTTCATTAAGGCTCTTAAGATAATAGACACTCTCCATCTCATATACCCCGCTTCATATTCTATAATGAAGACTCCCAGGTTAGACTCAGAGAAGATTCTGGGTGTGGGGTGTGTGTGGGAGGGGGAAGGTCCACATTTATTCATAGCAGGAAGAACTTTCTATCAACCAGACCCAGAAACTTAAGTTAAAAACAGTGTGCTGTGCAATGCATCTGAAACATTAGCCTGAGTCCTACTTGTGTTCCAAGAAATGTCACTTTATCAAATCTTCAGTTCCCTTTGACAAAGGAATTCAGTGAGTGAACCTGCTAACAGGGGGGGGAAAAGTGTTTATGGAAAGAGCCACAGTGATAGCAATTTTAGCTGGAAATAATCAGCCAACAAGAAAAGGCAATTTGGAAAAGAAAAAATTGGTGGGGTTAACATTGAAAGCCAACTTTTTCACTCTTGGTCAAGACCAAGTTGCTTATGTGACACATGAAAAAGAGACAACATGTGTAATCATTTGGATATAGGACAAAGTCAAATCAAGAATGGTTCAGATGGAAGTTTTCAGAACTACCTGGATTCTTAATGTAGGAGATAGCCTTTAAAAATGTAAGGGGAGAAGAGTTGCCCTGAGAAGTCAACGTTTTATGCCTGGGTACAATCTGAACATTCAGTATTGTTTCCCAGCACAACACAGAAAAATGGAATGTTTCTCCTCTTACCCAAAGCTTACTGAAGAGCCCTCTTCCCTCAGACAAGAAGATTTTAGTTTCTGTTTGCTTCCAAGGATGAAAAAACACTGATATTTTCTGAGTCTCCACTATTTAAAAGCTGGTGTGACTCAACTCTCATTGGGCCTAGAGGGAAGGCCTGCCTGGCCATCTCCCCTCAGATTCCGTCAACCTTATAATTCACTCCACGACAACAAATTCCAAAATGGAGTTAGGGCCTTCCAAATAACTCTTTGCACTAACTGATTTCTTATTCTTCACAATTTTGTTGAAAGGCAGTGTTTTAAAAATAGAACTACCTACAGTCCTTTTTTTTTTTTTTTTGTGGGGGGAGAAGTAATGTGAAGTCATTTGCTTAATATTCTATTGTCCTTCCATATTATACCCTTCCACCCTCCACGCTAGGTTAGGTGAACATTAGTTAACAATAATTAATATAGGCATTTCTTTTATTATTATTATTATATATTTTCCTTTTTTAAATATTTATTTATTTATTCCCTTTTGTTGCCCTTGTTGGATAGGACAGAGAGAAATGGAGAGAAGAGGGGAAGATAGAGAGACACCTGCAGACCTGCTTCACCGCTTGTGAAGCGACTCCCCTGCAGGTGGGGAGCCGGGGGCTTGAACCGGGATCCTTATGCCGGTCCTTGCACTTTGCGCCATGTGCGCTTAATCCGCTGCACTACTGCCTGACTCCCAATATAGCCATTTCTTACTATAAAAGTTAAGGATATTGCGAAATATTCTTTTATTTGGGGCCCCATTTCTTTCCTTAGCAGCAAATAAACTTTTTTGTGTGTGGTTGTTTTATATCATAGACTCTGCTGTGTTTCAGTAGGGTTAAAGGGAGAAGGCACTCTACAAAGTTACTAGTCATAGTCCCTAACCCAAAGGCAACAGTGAGATTTTTTATTTACAAACAACTAAAATTCAGATGTGTAAATAACTGTCACACACACAAAAAATCAAACTGTGTGTAAATGATATTATGCCGATCACAAAAGAACAGTAAAATCCACAATACTACATGGAAACAATGGATAAAGTAGTAACTCTTTCTTAAAACAAACAAGAAGAGTCACCATTATTTGGATTCACTGTCTACAAGGAAAAACACCAACAGTGTTTTTCCACCATGTATGGAAAGAAATACGATTTTAATTTGCATGGCTGGGGAACCAAACTAACTGTAGGTAGTCTTGAGTCAGTTAAATGACATAAAAGGGTCTTGGCAATCTTCTAACTCTGAAATCTGTTTGTCTTCCTGAGTCTTCTAAAGTCACCATTAATATTCTCTTGCTAGTTTTAGGTTATCAAAGTACCACTTCATATCATAACATTCTACAGTCTTTGTTTTTTAAGTTTTCACAGATTCTTGTTAATAATGCACTCTTTGGTGGAAGCAGCCTGGGTACTTGACAGAGGTTCACACTAGAACAGTATTACAAACATTAACACGAAGATGATTAAACCAAATAGCATCACATTGTGGAAAGTACTATTTTAGTCAGACTTATTTTACCTTTATAAATTTTGACACAGGGTGAACAGAAAACAAATACATAAAAGGCCTCCATCAGATCCTCAATTCTTCTGAAGGCCAGCAGCTACAATGATTGCCATCACAGGCTCACACATGTACCACACGGACTATTTTAACGCTCTCGATAACCAAGGACTTCCGTATTTACACCTGAGACTAAATTTACAACAGCTTCTTTGTAAATTTAGACATTTCTACAAAGGGGAGCTGGGCCTTCTTCAAGTCATTCACTCGCACCCACATTAAATGCAATTACTGAAACTCCAATGGACATTTTCTTCATTGAATAAACTTCTTAGGTGGAAAAGCAGCTAAGGCTTTTTTGTTTGTTTGTATCCAAAAAAAATTGTGCTAGTAAGTCCTGTTGTAGTTTTCTGCTCCTAGGATCTTCCTTCAATTCTGGTGACGGGTTTCTACTTAACGTAAGACAGTTTTAGTCCTTGAAATGGCGGGACTACAGAAGAGGGGGAAAAAGAAAAAAATGATTTTTACCAGGAAGGTTTGAAGTATCCCATAAGAAGTTATTAAAGACAAGGAAGGCAACATAGTAAAAAATATTGACATGCTAAGTGTAGACTTTGCATAATGTTTTAATGACAAATACTTTGGAAAAGACGGTACAATATCAACCATAAAGTAAAGACAAACAGGAGAGAAAGGCAGAGCAGAAAAAGGTTCAGTTCTGCAAAAAAATGGAAAAAAAGAGAAAAACTACAGGAAAACTTTTTTTTTGTTTTTGCAAAAAGAAGACAGAAGCAGCAGAGCAATGAGAGTACCATAAAGCCACTAAGGGCATTTGTTGTAAAGCATTCCTTTTCTTTCTTTCCCTCTGAGGAATCAGGCTGTGGAAAAAGTGGAAAGAATGAAAAGATAAAGAAATGTTACTTATTTTCAAAGCCAGAATTCAATCACAGAAAAAGCTCTTGGCACCTCAAGCAGTTTCCAGGTTGGCAAAGTGCAGACCCCCGGTCTGCCCCCCACCCCCACCCCATGCACAGTGGCAAGGGGCCTTGCTCCAGATCCACTCCTGACAGACATAGGAAGGAACGGTTAAGAAGGACCCTTTTCTGTTATAAGAGACCCTGACGGGTATTCACTCTCCTTCTCCAAATTTATTATACTGTACTTTCAACTAACTAGCAACTTTCAGAGAAAAGACAATTTCTGAGATGACCTTACTTGGGACAGTGACAATACCCTATCAGAGCAGCTGATCAAAATCGATCGTTTAGTTTTCAGAGTCCGACAGAGCACTGAGTTTAAAGGTTCAGGTTAGATGGTGGAGCCAAGTGGGAAAAAATCTAGAATTTCAAAGGGAGATTAGCAGTTTAAAAGATCAGGAGATAACCCAATATATTTTTTAAAAAATGATTTCTAGACAAAACATTCTGGAAATCCTATGCTGACATACTTCTGGAAATGATGGTCATAACAACAACAACAACAACAACAACAACAACAGAAATTAAAAGTCCAGCTGTTGGGACATAACCAAGAAGTGAGACTCTTAACAGTCAAGAAGCAGTGACAGAGATGATGATGGCAAAAGTCATAAATGAGGAAAAAGAAATCTTAACTGTGGCTGCTCCCAACTGAAGGGTGAGTGAAGAGATTCATCATTTCAGAGGCCAAGAAAAAAGCCCAAACATTTATCTCCTGCCACAACATAAATGATTAGCTATAAAATACCCACAAAGAAATGAATATTCAGCAGGTTGAACAGCTGGATGGATCCCCAATGACAGAAGCTGAAACAAAGTGTGTACATGACATATATATATTCTTAGAAAATGGATGAAGCTATAATTTAAAGAAAAGCTACCCCAAAGAAAAAGCCCAAGTCTAAGCAAACATGCACTTTATGAGTGAAATGTATCAAGACATCAACTGAATGGAATTTTATCACATTAGATGGCTGCAAGTCTCAATCTAATTAGATCAATTCTAGCTAGCCAAAACTTCACTGGATTTATTAATTCTTCAAAGAGAAACATTAAAATGGGCTCGAACCAATAATAGGATCTATAGCTCTACTAGGAAGTGGGAGGCAGAGAAACTTATTAGCTTTATTTTTAGAAGCCAAGATAGGGTACAGGAAAGTGCCGCCACATACAACTTCAGCACTGAAGGTTAGGACACCCCATTTTGTCACCAGACACACAACATGTCCCTAGGCTGAATGGAGCTTGTCACATCACACATGATTCCTTGTGTCTCCTGGGAGTTAACAAAAATAGGAGGAAAGAATTGCCTGCTATGGGAGGGAGAAACATAATAGAACTTCTTCTAAACAATGAATAGAACTTACGATAAATCTCATATATTTTGTCTTCAAATAACTGATCCTTTAATGTGTTTCTGGATAATTTCTACAAAGTTGTAGTAGAACCTCTCAGTAAACTGCCAAAGGAGGGAAAAATCAGAAGAGCCAAAATGTAGGAAAGTGAGCATGGGTGAGATCTTCAGTCAGGAGCCTTTTAGAATAGAATATAGAATTGTAAGATCAAGTTCCTATGGCATGAGAGAGATGATGATGACGACTGAACATTAACCTGCAAAAGAGAAGGTCTAACAGTATACTCAAAGGATATTTTACAAACTTTGTTGTGTTCTGCAATTTAAAGTTTTTCTACTGCATATTTTTAAATTACTCAATAATTATTTTCCCTTTGGTTGCCCTTGTTTTATTGTTGTCACTGATGTCGTCGTTGTTGGATAGGACAGAGAGCAATGGAGAGAGGAGGGGAAGACAGAGAGAGGGAGAGAAAGATAGACACCTGTAGACCTGCTTCACCGCCTGTGAAGTGACCCCCCCCCCCCACCGCAGGTGGGGAGCTGGGGGCTCGAACCGGGATCCTTACGCCGGTCCTTGCGCTTTGCGCCACTGCACTACTGCTCGATCACCCTCAATAATTTTATATTATGTATAAATGTTAACTACCTCATTATACTCCAACTGAAAATGAATGTTATTCAGAAGGACAAATGCTATGGAGCTTGTCTGCCTTGATTTCCATTGTTTTGTAGAAGTAGGGAGGGAACTTGCATGTTACTGCAACTGGCTCACAGTGTGTGAAGTTAAGTACCATCCAGAGCGTCCTCGGTTTGCCACCCGCCACCCCAATGTAAAGAGACACTGCATAGAGGGTGGTAGTCAATTTCATTGTGAAAACAACCAGTTTCAACACTCACTCTTTTACTTCTTTGCCCCTTTTTATCTCTAAGAGCCCTATTGGAATTTAAAAGATCTGTTGGTGTTTAGCACTATCCAAAATGCCTGGAAACTGCTTTGGGCCATTTCAATATTAGTTCATTTATTCAGTTTGAACTCTATCTCACACCCCTGAAGGCATCTGATCCAGGGACCTTAGGCAGGCATTCATTGCCATCAGGAAGCACCTCTGCTGAGAAGTACAAGCTTAGATCACTTAACAAGACCTAGACAGAAAAACCACCCATACATAGTCCATCCCACAAAGGAACATGGTGTCTGGGTATATGCAGTTCCACCTCCTGGATTCTATTCTCTGAAACCTGAAGAGCTCAATCTAGAAAAGCAAACAGCAGAATTAAATGTGGAAGAAAGACTTGACTGTAATAGAAACCCAAGCAATTATACCAGAAAGTAGCATATCCATTTGAAACATGTCTAAATTGATATACCAACTGTAGGTATCTATTGATATTTTCAATAATTTAATTCACTTCCCTGCTCCCATTTACTGAGAAAAGTTTAAAGAAAATGATTTAAAAAAAAAACAACAACTCTACTGTCCTACAATATACAAAGTATAATATACAAAGTATATTGTCCAGTTACAGAACTAGAGTATTAACTTTATACATTTTAGATGTGGATCTTTTTTTTTAAAAAAAAACTTAATTAAATTAAATTAATTGACTGATTTACCTCCAGGGGTACTGCTGGGGTTCGGTGCTTGCACTAGGAATCCACTGCTCGTGGAGGCCATTTTGTTGCCCTTGTTGTTTTTGTTATTGCTATTGTTGTCACATAGGACAGAGAGAAATCGAGAGAGGAGGGGAAAGCAGAGAGTGGGAGAGAAAGACACCTGCAGACCTGCTTCACCACTTGTGAAGTGACCCAGCCCCTGCAGGTGGGGAGCCCGGGGCTTGAACCAGGATCATGGTGCCAGTCTCTGTGTAACCCCCCTGCACTACCACCTGGCCCGGAGTGTATCTTTTTATTGTTGCTTCATGAGCATTCTATCCAGCTCATGACATTTTCATTAAAAATATGACTCAAAGGGGCCAGGTGGTGATGCTTCCCGTTGAGCACACGTTACTATGTGCAAGCAGCTGGATCTAAGTCCCAGGTCCTCACCTGCAGGGGGGGGAGTTTCACAAGCGGGGAAGCAGTACACAGGTGTCTCTCTTTCTCTAATCCTCTCTACCAATCTCTCCTCTCTCAATTTCTGTCTGTTCTATCAAATAAAAAGGGAAAGAAAAAAGGGGGAGGGATGGCTACTAGAAGCAGTGGATTTGTTGTACAGGCACTGAGCCCCAGAGATAACCCTGGTGTCAACACAAAATTAATGATTAATATCTATTAGGCCTAAATGAACACCTTTTTTTTTTTTTAAGGACAGAGAGAAATGGAGAGAGATGGGGAAGACAGAGGAGAGAAAGACAGACACCTGCAGACCTGCTTCACCACTTGTGAAGCGACTCCCCTGCTAGTGGGGAGCCAGGGGCTTGAACCAGGATCCTTATGCCGATCCTTGTGCTTTGCACCACCTGCACTTAACCCGCTGTGCTATCGCCAACTCCCAAATCAACAACTTTTAAATCCATTTCCTTTTTCTCACTGTTACAGCATTCTGAAGATATGTATAGTGTATCTTAATCTGACATGGTCAGTATTTCTTTAACATTCTTCAGAAGTGGAATTAAATAAAAAAGAGGATAAGTCTGTGATACTTTTCTAATGAAATGCTGAAATGATAAAAAATCATTAGTCAATGCCCAGTTTTCAGATGCTTTGTACATGCGTTCCACTCTCATGAAGGTGAAAGTATACAAAAGAATCAACAAAGGTAAAACATGGAAGAACTAAAAATTCGGTTAGAAAAACAAAACAGAGCTCTCTGATGGGTCTGGAAGTACCCTCTGAGAAGACTATTTATTTATTTATTTATTTATTTAATTCTACTTCTGAAGAATATTAAAGAAATACTGACCATGTCAGATTTAGGTACACTAGACACGTCTTCAGAATGCTGTAGCAGCGAGAAAAAGGAAATGGATTTAAAAGTTGTTGATTCCAGGTGTCTTTGGGTTGCTTGTAGTAGATACTCAGTCAGACAATGTGCCCTGAGCATAGGACCCAATGATCTGGGCCGCATGGGTCACCAACACTAGGTATAGACACATGAAAGGGTGTCTACAGAGGTCAGGTGGTGGTGCACCTGGCTAAATACGCACCTTACAGTGCACAAGGACTGGGGTTCAAGTCCCTGGTCCCCACCTGCAGGGACAAAGCTTCACGAGTGGTGAAACAGTGCTACAGGTGTCTCTCTGTCTCTTTCCTTCTCTCTATCTCCCACTCCCCTCTCAATTTCTCTGTCTCTGTGCAATAATAAAAATAAATAAATGAAATACATTCCATTTCTAAGAGGGTAGTAAGTGGCTTAAAGATGGACCATGTACCTTCTGTTCATGGTGAACATCCAAAGGCAACGGTAAGCAATGTATCTGGGGGTCACAGAGCATGTCTCTTGGCAAAAGGATGTTAGTAAAGAAGGAAGTGAATGATTCTAGGCTCAGAATACAAAAATGAGTACCCTTGTGTATGGACTATGGCCAAGAGGATAGTCCTTAGGTTAAAAAAAAGATACCAAGCTGATTACAGCTCTCCTATTTCCATCACTTATTTGTAGTTGAATTTTCCAGTGATTGTGCTATATCTGATACAAATACAGAAAAGACTTCCTTCATGACTTGACAGAGCCTTGGAAATTCATAATTTAAGAACTTCTAAATATAATATGCTCACATTTTCCTGTGCAGAGAACCACCTCCGAAAACCAAAACAATATATTACAACAGTCCATATTTTCTCAGATGATAAAATAGTCGGACACATTTGATTCTGGGACTCTGCTTTCTCCTATCTTCATTTTGGTCTCCAGAACAGAAAACTGGGAAACCCATGCTTGCAACTTTTCAGATGAGTAGGATTCTTTTCTCACCTTTTTAAACTGCTTTTTCTTGAAGCAGATCTGGTGGTTCTTTTAGTAATGCCTGCACTGCCAGAAATGTTAGGTTCAGATGTTTTACAGCTCTGAACACTGGACTGAAGAATAACTCTGAAAATAGTTGGAAAAAATAAAGATTATATTTGCTGAAACAGTTTTCAAACATTTGACAGAGCAAGGCATTTTTGCACTCTTGTGCAAATTCTTCTATTGAGAAACAGCAGGATTTTTTCCATCCACACATTTGCTAGAAACACCCGAAACATATTTGATATCAAGGTCTTTTGAAAAGAAGCATCATTTCCTAGTGCAGGTTACACAAAGATAACCATAGTGCTTTACTTTCAAAAAATGAAAACCTGGTAGTTTAAACAGTTTCCATACCAAGGAAATCAGTCCGTAAAACAAAATCTTTGTGGCCCAAAGTAAAAGCAAATTGTTAGAACTTTAGTTATAAAAACAAGGAATCATTTATTTAAAAAAACAAAACAAACAACCAAACCCAAGTCTAAAGAGTATAAATATGCAATATATTCACTCTTCAGAGATGAAAGTAGATAATACCAAACCAATAGCAATCTCACATAGCAATTCAACACTTAAAAAACATTTTCAAGCAAAGTTGAGTTTGTCTGGATCATAACTACTCACTCTTTTAATTTCAGTAATATGAAACCATTAAAATTTTGTGAAACTTGCATTAAATTTCAAAAATACTCAAGGAACTGATGCTTATGGGATTCAATGGTCTAGGAGACAAATTTATGAGCCAAAGAGAACACAATCAGATAAGCCCTACACAGAACACATCTGGCTCATAAGAAGGCACTACTTTAACTCATCATTGACTGGGCATGGTGAAAACAACATAAAATTTCTAGTGCAACTCAAGAAACATGACTCAACCACTGAACTGGGCACCCAGATATATTTATAAATACAATCAACTTTTAGTTGCATGTAAGAAAAAATAAAACAAACAAAAAAAAAAACCACTGACTTAAAACAGTTTCCTTGGTGTATTGCACCAAAGGAAAAACACTAAGGGTTGGGGGAGAGGGTTCAGGAACTGGAACATGATGGCAGAGGAGGACCGAATGGGGGTTGTACCATTATGTGGAAAACTGGGAAATGTTACACATGTATAAACAACTGTATTTTACTGTCGATTGTAAACCATTAATACCCCAATAAGGAAATTTAAAAAGTTTCCTTATCCTAGAACACATAGATGAGACAGCTGACAAGACCATATAAGAACCCAACTCAAACTAAAAAACTATTATCATTATAACTAAATTAGTGGCTCTATTTTTTTTCTGCCCATGTTATTGACATGTTTGCTTAAAAAAAAAAAAAGTAAGGTTCTTAAAGATGTAATAAAGATTTGTAGGTTTCTACAATCTAGTGTCCTCAAGCTACATTATATACAACATTTAGTAAAACTGTCATATGCCCCTAAGTCCTAATAGATGGTAATGTACTGGATACAAGTCTGGAGTTCTTGGAGACCAATGGGTTTAAAGTACCAGGTGGGGAGAGAACGGTAGCTCCTATCCTTTCATTTCACGTTATGCAGCATTTCTGAAAGTCTTAGGAAGAAACCACCTTCAATCTCAATGGATAAACAAACCTTTGCTGGATTCAGGATTTTTTTTTTAAAGGTATCCTTTTTAAAATTTTTATTTATACATGTTGTATAGAGACAGTCAGAAATTGAGAGGGAAGGGGGTGATAGGGGAGGAAGAGAAATGGACACCTGCAGCACTGCTTCACCACTTGTGAAGCTTTCCCCCTGCGGGTGGGGACCAGGGGCTTGAACCTGGGTCCTTGAGCACTGTAACATGTGCGCTCAACTAGGTGCACCACCGGCCACCACCTGGCCTCCAATTCAGGACTTCTTATGGGTTTTTATTACCTTAAATGTTCAACATTCTAGCAAAGCAGAAAAATCTACACGGACATAGTTGTATGGTCAACAGCAGTACCAAACACCCTGGCATATAAATGCTACATCTCAAATTAAGGATCTTCAAGTTCTTTCTAATAGTATAAAGTGAAGGAGTAAGATGTAGTTTCTGCTGAGGATATGAATGTATGGTTTTTCATAAAGGAAAAAAACAAATGCAAACCATGAATGCTTATACTGCTATTTCTGAAGGCTAGCCCAGAGTTTGGTGTAGACATTGTTGTCAATGGCTATCTCACCCACTCAGCAAGGCTTTGGTACTTAACTTCTCTTACGGAAAAAGAGAAAATGAAATTCCTGCTGTTGGCTTTATTTAAAACAAAGCAAAAAAGAAGGAAGAAATAAAGAAAGAAAGAGAAAAAAAAAAAAAAAAAAAAACACCATGCCTAGTTTTCAGCTGATTTCAGCTGAAGTCACTTATGGCCCAAAGCATAGACAACTGTGATCAAATTAATGGGGTTTACAGTTAACAATATCTGTTTACTTTCCCCATAATTGGGAGCTACTCTCTTCCCTGATGCAGCTTTCTAGTCCTATTTACAACTCTGACACCATGTCCCCAGATAATACCTTTGGCCCACCTGCATGTTAATTGTCGAGTTCAGGCATAAATTAGTAAAGTCATGGGCCCCTTGGAATAAATCTAAAATAGACTTAGTAGCTTTTTCCAAAACGGAGACCCAAGTCTCATTTGCTATCGTCTTACCTTTAAATTTCTGATTATTAAATGATTTGTTCTGCTTTATATCTTAATACTTTTTCAGCCACCAAGTTGCAGATACTACCATGATGCCAACCTGACTTCACTGGACAGATGACCTCATCGACGTGTTCTGGAGCCCCACCTCTCCAGAGGCCTGCCCCACTAGGGAAAGAGAGAGACAGGCTGGGAGTATGGATCAACCTGCCAATGCCCATGTTCAGTGGGGAAGCAATTACAGAAGCCAGACCTTCCACCTTCTGCACCCCATAATGACCCTGGGTCCATACTCCCAGAGGGTTAAAGAATAGGAAAGCTTTCAAGGGAGGGGATGGGATATGGAGTTCTGGTGGTGGGAATGGTGTGGAATTATACCTCTCTTACCCTTTAGTCTTGTTGATCATTATTAAATAAATAAAAATAAATAAAAGTTTTAAAAAACACACCTACTTTTCAACTGATCTGAGGTCACTTATGGCCCAAAGCATAGACAATTGTGCAGTAAAATCATTAATACTACTTAGAACATTTAAGTATTGTTTAACTATTAATTGAATTTTAAATATTACTCACAAAAGACTGGGGGTGGGGAAATCAGCCTGTTGGGGCACTTGTACACATTAGATCCTAGAGGCCATGGGTTTAATCTTTTATGACAGAGATGAGCAGGACTCTGGTCCTCTCACTCCCTTTTCTCTCATGATAAACAAATCTTAAAAAAAATTATTTTAGTTAGAGGCAGAAATTGAGGGAAGGGGAAATAGGGAGAGAGAGTGAGAAGGTGAGTAGAAAGGGGGAACTGGGGGCTAAAGTGAGGTAGGGGGAAAGAGGAAGGAGTAGGGGAGAGGGAGGGAGAGAAAGAGAGGAAGAGACTTTAGCGCTATTTCACTATTCGTGAAGCCTTCCCCCTGCAAATAGGGACTGGCAACTTGAACTCGGGTCCTTGAGCACTGTAATTTGTACACTCAACTGGATATGCCATCTCCTGGCCAATAAACAAATCTTTAAAGAAAAAAAAAAAAAGAGAAGAAGGGTCTAGCTGGTGGTGCACCTGGTTGCACATGTTACAGTGCACAAGGACCTGGGTTCAAACCCCTGTTCCCCACCTGCAGGGGGAAAGCTTTGCAAGTGGTGAAGCAGGACTACAGGTGTCTCTTTGTCTCTCTCCCTCTCTATCTCCCCCTTCCCTCTTAATTTCTGGCTGTCTCTACCCAAAAAATAAATAAAGATAATTAAAAAAAAAAGAATCAGAGGACCTAATGGGGGTTGTATTGTTATATGGGAAACTGGGGCATGTTATGCATGTACAAACTATTGTACTTACTGTTGAATGTAAAACATTAATTCCCCAATAATAAAAAAAAAAGGAACAATTACTCAAAATGAGAAATGACTGCTAATTCAAATTTTATGCTGATAAGATATGGCTTTTTTTTTTTTAGAAATATTTCTCTAAATACTTACTATAGTATACTTACATAGTACCTGTGATAGCTCACAGCTATAGGTAACCCCAGAGAAGGTGGGTAAGCATATGTGAAGGATTCATTCTGGGAATCACTACCTTTCACTTTCTAAACTAAGTACAAGGCTTTGCAGAATAATACTTGGCATATGTGTATTTTTCATTCCTTTCTTCCCCAGCAGAATCCTGGTTTGACTTTCTATTTCTTGTCCACATGATGCTCTTTTTTTTTTCTCATTTGAGTATCATTTGAGCCTCAATATTCTCAGATTCTAGACATGAGAATCAGCCACTTGAAACATACAGCATCAAAAAATTGAAAAGCTAATTCTCCCAACTATTCAAACTACAATACACCCTTAACATACATGTTCAATTCCCACAAAATAGAATCTGCCACTTGAAACCAGTTTCCTACCCCTCAGTAGTAGTCTGGTTGAGAGGAAAAGAAACTTACACTGAGATAAATGATACAACAGAATCACAAGTTGGCTAAGCAGTATTAGCAATCTACTTCTTCATCTATCACAATTGACTTTACTACATATGAGAGAGATTGTTCATATGAAGCAGTGAGAAGGGACAGTGACAAAAGAAAAGAAGCAGCAGCCACCCTGGCACACACAGTTCTGGGATTGCATCAGGAACCCCAGGTAAGAGAATTTGGTGCTCTACCAAGCAGAACTATTTCCACAGCCATAGCAATTCAAAGTATTTCTGCCACTTGGAATGATTTGGGAGGAAAAAAAAAATCCATTCAACGTGTAACAATCGTGACCTGGCATATGTGGAGATGTGAGTGTACTAAGATAAACAAAAGAAAAGAAATACCTGAAAGGCTAACAGTATCAGACAAGAAAGCAAATCTGCCTGTGTGATAAGTTAATAAGAAACTCTCAAGGAAATGCAGTATTTAGGAACATGGGAAGGAAGCAGCTTTTCCTTCATTTAGGAAAAGAATGGTGTCCGTCTGAAGTTTAAATCCTTTCTGGGCTTTTGAAGACACTCATTGAAATCACAAAGAGATGGATGCAATGGAATTTTATTTGGGGGCAGGTCCTAGAAGGAACTTTTGTATCCCTTTGTAACTCTCAAGTTGGTACAAGAGGAGAAATTCCTGAAATATGAGGTGAAGATAAAGTTGCAGAGAAAAAAAAAAGTAGCCTAGACACAGAGGGCAGTAGCAAGTGTCAATGAGCACTTCCTCTTCTCTGCACTTAGTCTTGACTATATCAGGTTCTCCAGGTAAGCTTCTTTTCATATTCTTCTGCAGAAGACATTTCACTGTTAAGGTTTTCACTTAAGGATGAAATAGATCAAGAACTTATTTTGCCTATATCAATCTGATAAAGGCATTTTGATTACTTTGAGGAACAGAAGAGGAAAGAGAGAAGAGAAAAATAAGCAATATAGTAAGTCTCATAATTTTCTTTGCTATTTTTGTTTAACATCAGGTTTTGAAAACCATACTTAATATTATTCCCTCGAAGAGAGGAGATGAAATGAGGCAGGGGAGAAAGTCGGCATCATCAAGATAGAACATTTATTAGGGAAATCATTGCCTGCTGAAAGAGTATTTATTACAGTGGCAAGATCGGGTGAACAGAATGCAGTGATTACCAGATTTCATAGCTGCAAACCCAGCAGAAAAGTAGAAAGACTCTTTTTTGCTAGATTGGGAAGCATATACTTAAAAAAAGAAGAAGAAGAAAAAAAGGAAAGTTGCCCAATTAATTGATCAAAAGAAAATCACCTGAAGTTATCTCAAACTAGTCATTTTGTAAAAGACTCCTCCCCTCCCCACCATCCCATTAGTTGGAAAGATATGGGAAAAGAGCCTTTGAGAAAAAGGCCAATTAAGCCAGGAGAGCTAAGAGCAAGGAAAACATGCATCAGGAGCAATACAATGGCAAGGTGAATGAACACTCATAAAGGAATGGAATGGGACACTTACACAGCAGCTATTTGTCAAAGGGTCCTGATGGCTACTGTATTCTTAGACCATCGAGACAGAATAGCAGGATGGGAAGAATGTAGTCATAAACAATCCACCAGATGACAAAACTACATAGTGCAGAGGTCAGCACACCTAGGGAACATCTAGAAATGGGTGAAGGGGAAAGAACACATATTCAAACTGGAAAGTCAAAAAAATAATAATAATAAAGCCACATGTGAATTTTAGATACCAAGAAAGGCAAGGGACAGAATTTGTTCCCTTACATATTGAATGAATCTTTTTTTTTTTTTATTAAGGTCGGGGGAGGCTCAGCAAGGAGAGTGCAGGACTTACATGTGTAGGTTTGATCTCCAATACTACATGTGCCTGATTTGTGTGCTCCTCTCTCTTGCTCACTAAATAAATCTTAAAAACAAACAAACAAACAAAACCCCCTACAAAACAAACAAACAAACAAAAACAAAGTCCAGGGAACAGTGCATTAGAGTACAGGACTTGCTTGTCTGAGCACTCAGATCTGATTCCCTGAGGCACTACCATATGTCAGAAAGAAGCAATGCTCTAGTGTTTCTCCATCTCTCTCTCTCTCTCTCATGAAATAAGCAAATATAGCCTTTTGAAAGAATGAGCAATGAAGTCTATTTCTGAAGGGGCGGGGAGTACTGTCTTAGTTTTAACTTGATTTTATACTTCATGACAAATGAGACCCAATCTCTAGTTCAATAACTGCTTCCAGTTAATATCGATACCACAGCAGTAATTACATGGTTGAAAGTCTTTAACCCAATGACAGAGAAAAAGAAGGCAAAATGAAATTACAATATCCAAATGATCTGTCAATGGGGTTGTACAGTGAATTGTCCGGTATTGAGGCAAATTCATCTTTTAATAGCGAGAATTACATAGATGCACAGCCAGACCCAGTCAATACAAAATGAGCAAAATCTAACTTATGTACTAATACTACATATCTCTCCTTAATCTGTTACGCATTTTCCTCATACAACTGAAGCTGGCTTTCAGCTTGTCTTTGGTTATCACCTAACCCATTGGTCGGACTTCTAGCAATGAGCAAAGAAAACCTATCCTCACAGTTGGGAAAAACATCTGCTATATTTTCCAGTGGCCAGTCTGCTATATTTTCCAGTGGCCAGTCTAGGCTCTACTGAGCATTTTCTTTGTGTCAAATATTTAGGCTGATCAAGTTGACAATGACTGAGTGAGCTTACTGCAACCTTATTGTTCTCGTCATCAAAATCTGTGAACGCTATGTACCAGGCTCCTTAGATGATGAAATACGATTACGTGAAATCAAATCTGACCTCACCCCATAAGTTACACCTGTACTCATTTAATTCTTTAACAACAACAACAACAAAACCCCCAACAAAACCCCAAGCTAATATATATATATATATTTATGTTAGCTTACCATTTACAAAGAATAGAATGACTCAGATACATTATAGAACTCTTCATCACTTAATATTCATTTACATTTACCAACTGTCTTAAAGATAAAATACTCTGAATGGTCCGGTGCCTGCAACATACAGTCTTTCATGCATTCCTCTAATAAAGCTCATAGCATAAGAATAGTTTCTCCAAAGTTAAACATACACACCCACCTATATGTGTCTATATAGGTCCAAATAAATCTTTTTTTAAAAAGGATTAGGTGCATAAGGAGTTGGTGTTCAAGCCCCTACTTCCCACCTGCATGGAGGAAGTTTCACGAGCACCGAGATAGTGCTGCAGATGTCTCTATTTCTCTCTCCTGTCTATTTCGTCCTTCCCTCATTTCTCTCTGTCTCTATCAAAAGAAGGGGAGGGGAGGTGAGCAGGAGGGGGAGGAGAGAAGAAAAGAGGCGAACCATCGCTGGCATGGTGGAGTCATCATACAGGCACTGAACACTAGTGATAACCCTGGTAGCAATAAAGAAATTTGAAAAAAATAAAATAAAAAGGATCAAGTAAAGAACTGGTCAAATAATTCACCTGGATGCTGCTCTGCTATGCATGTGACCCAGGTTCAAGCCCAATCCCCTCTACACTGAGAAGCTTCAGTGTTAAAGGTATCTTTCCCCCGTTTCTATCTGACTGCCCAGAGTACTAAAACCCTTGGGAAAACGCACACGCACACGCACACACACACACACACACGCTAAATTAAAAAAGTGATCTGAAACTCTCTTGAAAGCATTCACAAGGAAGCAGAACAACTAAAGAGAATGTACTGTAAGACCTACTTAAAAAGAAGTTTTGAGTAAGCAGAATTCTCAACTCCCCACTTGACTACTGAACCAAAGGAAAGAAGCTTCTGAAAAGTAAACTGATAAGATTCTTTTAAGAAAAAAAAAAAAAACCAGAAAGTGAGCACAACTCAAAGTGACCCACAAAAACACTGAATTCCTAGGGGTTTCAAGTGTCATCCAAGGGCCAGCAGCATCTGCATTCTCTGCAAGCTGGGTAGAACTGTGAAATCTCAGGTGTGTCCCAAACCCCTAATCTGAATTTTGATGGGCAGGTTCCTCTAGAGGTTCAAATGTACTTAAGGTTGCAAACGTCCTGCTTAGGGCATGATTTATCTTACTCATCATAGTTGATTTTAGAGTGACTAGTTTGAGGGATTAACATTTCTAAATAAAAACTAAGGCTATCAGTGAACAGTATCACAATAAAAAAAATTTAAACGGTGTTTGGAGTTATGTTATATAAAGCACATCATTCTTAAGGCAGTCAGGTTGGCTAAAAGCCCACTGGGCTCTAAAAAGAATACTTAAGGAAGGAATCCAATGACATGAGTAGGAACATTTACTAAAGTAGAACCTATGTGATGAAATACAAAGGTCAAGTGTTTTTCATTCTACATACCTTTCTAACAATACTGGGTATTCTGGGAGGTTGTATCTAAACATACACACAAGTACAAGCAGACATACTCAGGCTCAGTAACTATGCAACTTATTGTACCATTACTAAATCTTCTGAATAATTTCTAAAACAAAAATATAGCTTAACCTATACTTCATTGTTACTCCTCAACGATATTAAGCCCCAAGTAGTATAAGTTAAGCCACTGTGTCGTCAGTAATTAAATTCCACCAAAAATTATCTGTGATATAATAATGAAGTTAAAAGAAATCTACAATTTAACAACTATGGGCAAATGTTACTCTGAAGTTTACATCTGCTGCCAGTTTCTTGAAGGTGGCACAACAGCAAATTCCCGTGGAGAAAAGGCAGCGCTAATGTTACTCTCTGACCTTTAGAGGCCACAGGGTTACGACAGAAGACAAAGATAAACAAAGGTCGTCAACAGCTTCTTAGCCGATAGCTCTAGATTCAGACAATAAAATTCTTTTTTTTTCCCCTACCCTCAATAAAATTCTTTAATTTTAGGTAATGTATAAAATAATTTCAAAATGACATAGTGGTATACACCCATGGAGAAAAATATCTGGGGGGGGGGATTGTTCATGGAGGACCTGAGATACATAATCAATAACATTAACCACACAAAGAAAACCAGACTCACGTGAGAGGAACAGCATTTGATTTTGATTGTCTTCTGCTCTTCACGGCCCGAAGTCTGTCACCTTGTGTCACGCCATTGATTTCGTCATCATCACTGTACTGTAGTATAAAGAGAAAAACACTAAGCTAATGATGTAAACTGCACATAGTACTGCCCTACAGCACAGTAGCTATATTAACCCATATACACACATGTACAGATGCAAACGTACCACTTCAACAATTTTCTCCTGACCTCAGAAATATTTAGCTGTTTCCCAAGTAACTTTACAGATTATATTGCAAGACAACCACAAGCTGACTTTCATAGATACAGAACCCAGGGGCACTCCTATTTGGCGTCACTGAAGCAGCACGAAAGCACTTTTTCTGTTGTTGTTTTTAATTTCACAATTTACTTACCACCACTTTAATAGAGCACTGTTATCCCCCAAGTTACCTGGTTCACTGAAGCTCTCCATTTGAAAAAGACTGGCTCTCTAGATTAGTTTTTACAAAATGGGAAAAAGTTGGAGGACAAGAAGGGAGAGTAGAGTAACTAGGTTCATCTAAAGAACTTGCTACATATACAAATACACATACCTGTTTAGTCCACTAGTGCCTACCTGGTAAACCAAACCAAAACCCCTTCAAAGTTAGCCTTTTGGACACATAACCTGGTTTTAACTACTTTTGAGTAAAGAGGTCCTAGAGAGGACTCTAAGCATTAACATTTGTGGTAATCCTTCAGAATGTGCCTTAATATATATATATATAAAATGTTTCATGTCCTAAATTGTTCTCAAAAGAGCCTAAAGCAATGACAACAGCATGGTGAGGGTGGTTCGATTACCAGTTCAGGTTCTTGCTTGTCTTCATTCTCAGCCCCATTGATGGAAATGTCATCAACAGCCAAGAGGAGTTTTGAGACAGCTGTTTTGTGTTTTCCATTCTCCTGATTCCTTAACTTCTGACGAAAGTAGTCACCTTCCAACCAGAGGCTTGCCTGTTTCCTAGAGCATTTAAATAGCAACATAAAAATGCAGATATGGGGTGGGGGAGAGAGAGAATATAAAACAATTTTCTTCAACGGGATGATAAGCTGTTACTGGAGACTAAGAAAAAATTTCTAGGGAGTTGGGCAGTAGCGCAGTGGGTTAAGCACACGTGGCGCGAAGCGATCCTGTTTCGAGCCCCTGGCTCCCCACCTGCAGAGGAGTCGCTTCACAGGTGGTGAAGCAGGTCTGCAGGTGTCTTATCTTTCTCTCCCCCTCTCTCCATTTCTCTCTGTCCCATCTAACAAGGATGACATCAATAACAACAACAATAAAAAACAAGGGCAACAAAAGGGAAAATATTTTTTAAAAAGAGAGAGATGTATCTTACTCTCTAAAAAAGAAAAAGAAAAAAAATCTCTAAACCCATGTGCACCCTGAGGCATTACAAAAGCTTTCTATGGACTTACATCACCAAAAACTGCTGCTGAGGTCCAATCACAGAGCCAGGTCTACAGATTCTGACCCAAGCGATGGTCTCAGCTGCTGTCATCCTATAATGTTTCATCATGTAGCAGGCTATTAGAGTGCCTGTTCGTCCAAGGCCAGCTAGAAGAACAAACAAATCAGTGAAACTTGATGTTATGTCCTCATGTTATGTTCAGTTGGGCTGGTAGAATGTTTGGTTAAAGGCTTCCTTTCACTGCTTCTCAAGTTTAAACATACAATACTGTCACTGGAAACATTATTATTATTATTGCCTCCAGGGTTATTGCTGAGGCTCGAATTCACTGCTCCTGGAGGCTTTTTCACTTTTGTTGCTCTTGTTCTTTATCGTTATTATTTTTGTTATTGCTGCTGCTGTTGTTGGATAGGACAGAGAGAGGAGGGGAGACAGAGGGGGGGGGGAGAAAGACACCTGCAGACCTGCTTCACCGCTTGTGAAGCGACCCACCCTGCATTTGGGTACCAGGGGCTTGAGCCTAGATACTTGCACATTGTAATATTTATGCTTAACCAGGTGCACCTCTGCCTAGCCCTGGATTGGAAGTTTAATTAAATTAAATTGTGGAAGGCTTCCCTGTGCATTTTAAGTTGTTTCAGAGCATCCTTGGCCTCGATTTGATGTCAATTTAGTTCCCATTGTACTTTTAAATCGCACCAGTCAACTTTTTCTTTAGTTACTTAACTTCTTTGTTTCCTATCTTTACTTATATTTTGTTCCGTTTCCCTGACCTTGTTCACATTTTCCTTTACCCTTTAACTCTATGCACATCTGTAAGACAGTTGTTTTAACATCTTTCTTTCTGAGCCAATCACTATTTGGTCTTTCTCAAAGAGTTCCTGTTGATTCATTCCCCTCCCCCCCTTTGAATAACCTAGGTTTTTCTGTCTTCATATGCCTTCCCTGTGATTTGAACAGTTTTGTAAAACAACAGTTCCTCAGTAGAAATTATATATATATATATATATATATATATATATATATATATATATATATATATACTGGAAATTTGACTTGCTAATTCTAGAGGTTAGATTTTGTCTATTTTCCAGATTTTTTTGTTTGCTTTTATTTCAATGTTTGATTTTTCTCAACACATATTCTTGTCTTCTTAATCACTAAAAAGGAGAGAAGTATCAATAAATCCTGGTATACTCATTCAATCAATGTATTATTAGTACACACATATTCACTCTCAACAATTAAGTGCCAGTCACTGCTCCAACTGCTAGAACCATAACACCCTATTAGAATATCAACTCCATGAGATCAATTCTGGGAATCTACTCTGCTCACTGATAATCTGAGAAATAGTTAAGTGGGTGAATAGGTATTTGATGAATTAATGCATTTCAACATGGCTATCCACGAACATAATTTATTATATTTTTCACATGAAATTAGAATTTCAAAGGCATTCTTTATATGTACATATATTTTTTCTTTTTACACTGGGGCTTCGGGCCTCCTAACTCCTCTACTTCTGGTGGATTTTTTTTTTCAGGTACAGTAGAGAGACAGACACACATACACACCAAGATGCCAAGAGACCAGGACAGAATGATAGAGAGATCACAGCACCACTCCACCATTAATGAAGCTTCCCTTGGTGCTATGCATGGTACTCTCATCTGGTGCTAGGGGCTTAAAACCAGGTCCTCACTTGTGGTAAAGTATGTGTTCTCTGTTGGGTAACTGCTAGCCCCATGTACAGATTTTTTTTCCCCCAGAGCAGCGAGCCACTGGCTTCTGGTGAGGACAGGCTTTGAACCTGAAGCTGTCTGCCTCAGAGTCCATGGCCAGAGCCACTACACCAGCTCAGCAGCCTGCCCAAGTATAGATTTTTAATGTTAGAAGGAAAAAAATAATTCTTTAAAATAAATAACAACAACAACAAAAGGTAGCTTCATGTATCCAAGCATATAACCCAAATGAGCACAGTATGCTCCTATACACATGCACTTGTCCACCATTCTTTAACCGACCCCAGAAACATACCTTTACAATGCACAGCAATGGCACCCTCAGCATTTTCACAAATATCCAGAAATTCTTTGACAATGGCTTCTGTTGGCGTGCTACCGTCCGCGAAGAAAAGATCATAGTGATCGAAACCAGCATTTGTAAAGCGTTTGGCATCATACATCCTTTTATTCAGACGAATAATAGTAGTGACATTGTGACTCTTAAAATATGTAATATAAGATTCCGGAGAATGCTGGTGGTAACCTGCATGAAGAAATGTACCAGATGTTAGAAAATGCATAAAGAAAGTAATGAATATAATGGATAACAATTTCACCTGTATTATTTTTAATTTTAGCTATAATTTCACTTGTAGACTATATTGTTTCTGTACCAACTTGATTATACTATAAGAAATTAACAAAAGGGAGTCGGGTGGCAGTGCAGTGGGTTAAGCGCAGGTGGCGCCAAGCACAAGGACCAGCGTAAGGATCCCAGATGGAGCCCCTGGCTCCCCACCTGCAGGGGAGTCGCTTCAAAGGCGGTGAAGCAGGTCTGTAGGTGTTTGTCTTTCTCTCTCCCTCTCTGTCTTCCCCTCCTCTCTCCATTTCTTTCTGTCCTATCCAACAACAATGACATCAATTACTACAACAATAAAACAGCAAGGGCAACAAAGGGGAATAAATATATAAACAAATAAAAACTAAAAAAAAAGAAAAAGAAAAAGAAATTAACAAAAGGGGGCCAGGTGGTGACACCTACGATGGCTACTGTTTTTTTAAAAAATTAGTTAATTAATTTAATAGAGAGAGAGAAATTGAGAGGGAAGGGGGAGAGAGAGAGAGAGTGAGAGTGAGATGGGTGGTAGCGTACCGGGAAAGCACACATAGTGCAAAGCACAATAGACCAGCACAAGGATCCCAGTTTGAGCCCCCAGCTCCCCACTTGTGGGGGGCGGGGTTGTTTCGCAAGCAGTGAGGCAGGTCTGCAGGTGCCTATCTTTCTCTGCCCCTCTGTGCAGAGAACAACAGCACCACCAGCACCACCAACAATGGAAAAGAGATGGCTGCCAGGAGCAGTTGATTCCTACTTCAGGCACCAAGCTCCAGTGTTAACCCTGGAAACAAAAAAATTAAAAAAACAAAAAACATGGGCGGGGGGGGGGGGGGTCAGGCAGTAGTGCAGTGGTTAAGCGCACATGGCACGGAGCGCCAAGGACCTGCGTAAGGATCCCAGTTTGAGCCCCCAGCTCCCCACTTACAGGGGGGTTGCTTCACAAACGGTGAAGCAGGTCTGCAGGTGTCTTTCTCTACCCCACTGTCTTCCCCTCCTCTCTCGATTTCTCTCTGTCCTATCTAACAACAATAACCTCAACAATAAGCCATCCAACAAGGGTTGGAGCTACAAGGAGATTCCCAGAGGTGGAGCTAGGAGCAGCAGCTGATCTCTTTCTCTCCTCTCCCTCTGTCTCCCCCTCTTCTCTCCTGGATCAACTAGGAATACCAAAGGAGACCACCCAGGACCGAAACAAGACAGGACTAGAATGACCACAGGAACCCACTAAATCACCAGTGAGTACAAACACGTGTGGCTGGTGACAGAGAGGAGGCTAGGGAGAGACTAAGTGACTGCTAACAGTCCAGCAGTTTATCAGTTGAGACACCCCCTCCAGTCTGCTCCACCAACAAGGGGACAGCTTAAGGGAGGAGAGAACTCCCTGGAGACTCACCAAGTGCAACTCTGAGTCTCCAATGCTACTACCCTCAGAATCTGGAGCAGTGACAGGGAGGGATACCAGAGGGCAGAGATCTAACCAGGAAACTCAGGAGAAGACCTATAACTCCATGGCATAGCTGAAGGGCTGTGAAAGTCTCTTTGCATAACCACTGGATTATCTCTGCCACACCCTGCTTTATCTCTTGGTCGGGAGTCAGTGATTAAGATAAGAAGCCTATTGATAGTTTAAAAGCCCTCAGGCTCCCATAGCCTACAGGGAAGAAAAGAAAAAAAAAGAGGCTTTTAAACCACTGAGCTCTAACTCAGATTAAAATACTAGTGAAACAACTGTTAACTTCCACCACTGTGAACCCTTTAATTAACTTACTTAGACACAAGTCAATCCAGGCAATAGTGATCAGTAATTTGAAAAGTACTGATAAAGGGAACTCATGACATAATATATAAAATGGTTAAAATAACAAGAAGAAATATTGGAGAAACGAACCAGGACAAGAGTCCAGCTAAAAGTTCCCCAGTGGGTGAAGCACAAAATAACGAGTTCAACATCCAAACACTAGCTAAGGAAATAATCACAGGAGTAAGGAAAGAATAAAAAAAAACTGTAATCAGAAATGCAGGAACAACAAATGAGACTATGGAAGAAAATACTAATTATCTCATGGTTATTAGAGAGCTGAAAGCTGAAATTGCTGAGCTAAGAACGCAACTAGTTGAACAAGCTAAAACAGTATCAGAACAGGGCAACAAAATAGATGAACTCCAGAAAACAGTAGAGAACAGAGAGAATAGAATCAATGAGGCTGAAGACAGAATTAGCAAGATTGAGGACGAATTAGAGACAACTAAAAAAGAAGTAAGAGATCTCATAAAGAGATTAAGAGATGCTGAAAACAACAACAGAGTCCTATGGGATGACTTCAAAAGAAACAATATACGCATTATTGGCTTACCAGAGGAAGAAAACGAAGGAGAAAGAAAGCATTCTCCAGGCCATAATAGCTGAAAACTTCTCTAGTCTAGACAACATTAAAGACATAAAGATTCAAGAAGCCCAGAGGGTACCAAACAGAATTAACCCAGATCTAAAGACACCAAGACATATCATATTTAGAATGGAAAGGAATAAGGATAAAGAAAGGATCCTCAAGGCTGCAAGAGAAAAACAAAGAGTCACCTACAAAGGAAAACCCATAAGATTAGCAGCAGACTTCTCCATACAAACACTACAGGCCAGAAGAGAATGGTAAGGTATCTATCGAGTGCTCAATGACAAAGGCTTTCAGCCAAGAATACTATATCCTGCTAGACTGTCATTCAGAATAGATGGAGGCATCAAAACCTTCTCAGACAAGCAACAGTTGAAGGAATCAACCATCACCAAGCCTGCCCTGAAAGAAGTTCTGAAAGGTCTCCTATAAACAATGAGACCACCATAAATAGGACATATATCAGAACACTCTAAAACTCTACAAGAATGGTATTAAAATATCTTCAATCTTTGATTGAATAAATGTCAATGGCCTGAATTCACCTATTAAAAGACACAGAGTAGGAAGATGGATCAGAAAATACAACCTAACAAGTTGAGTTAGGTTAGGAAACCCACCTAACTCAACAAGACAAACAGAGACTTAAAGTGAAAGGATGGAAAACTATCATACAAGCCAATGGCCCAGAAAAAAGGGCAGGAACAGCTATTCTCATATCTGACATGATAGACTTTAAAATAGATAAGATTTAAAAAGATAGGAATGGACACTACTTAATGCTCAAAGGATCAGTCAATCAAGAGGACTTAACAATTATTAACATCTATGCACCCAATGAGAAGCCATCTAAATACATCAAACTTCTACTGAAAGAGCCACAGCAATATATTAAAAGCAACACAATCATAGTAGGGGACTTTAACACCCCAGTCTCTCAACTTGACAGATCATCCAGGCAGAAAATCAATAAAGACATAACAGAGCTAAATGAAGAGATAGAGAAACTAGAACTATTGGACATTTTCAGAGTCATTCATCCCAAGAAACTGGAATACACATTTTACTCAAATCCACATGGGTCATTCTCAAGGATAGACCATATGTTAGGCCACAAAGATAGCATCAGCAAATTTAAGAGCACTGAAATCATCCCAAGCATCTTCTCAGACCACAGTGGAATTAAACTAACACTTAACAATCAACAAAAGATTAGTAATCGTCCCAAAATGTGGAAGCTCAACAGTACACTTCTTAACAACTTCTGGGTCAAAGAGGAAATAAAGGAAGAAATCAAAATGTTTCAAGAATTCAATGAAAATGAAGACACAAGCTATCAAAATATTTGGGACACAGCTAAGGCAGTCCTAAGAGGAAAGTTCATAGCTATACAAGCACACATTAGGAAACAAGAAAAAGCACGAATAAACAGCCTGATTGCACATCTTAAAGAACTAGAAGAAGAACAACAAAGGAACCCTAAAGCAACCAGAAGGACAGAAATCACTAAAGTTAGGGCGAAAATAAATAACATTGACAATAAAAAAACCATACAAAAGATCAACAAAATTAAACATTGATTTTTCAAAAGAGTGAACAAAATTGACAAACCTTTAGCCAGACACACAAAACAAAAAAGGGAGAAGACCCAAATAAATCGGATACTAAATGAAAAAGGAGTTATCGCAACAGACACTGCAGAAATTCAACATATCATGCGAGGCTTCTATGAACAACTATATGCCACCAAGCTAAAGAACCTGGAAGAAATGGACGATTTCCTAGATACCTACCAACTTCCAAAACTAAGTAAAGAGGAAGTACACAACATGAACAGGCCCATCACAGCTAATGAAATTGAAACAGTTATCAAAAATCTCCCCAAAAATAAAAGTCCTAGACCAGATGGTTTTACAAATGAATTCTTTTAAAAGTCTTCCAGAAGACTGAAGTCACTGGAATACTCTCTGCCAGCTTCTATGAAGCCGACATCACTCTGATACCAAAAGCAGACAGGAACACAACCAAAAAAGAAAAACTACAGACCAATATCTCTGATGAACATAAGATGCAAAAATATTGAACAAAATTCTAGCCAACCGGATACAGCCGTATATTAAAAAGATTGTTCATCATGACCAAGTGGGGCTTATCCCAGGCATGCAAGATTGGTTTAATATACGTAAATCAATCAATGTGATCCACCACATCAACAAAAGCAACACCGAAAACCACATGGTCATATCAATAGATGCAGAGAAAGCCTTTGACAAAATACAACATCCCTTTATGATCAAAACACTACAAAAAATGGGAATAGATGGAAAATTCTTGAAGATAGTGGAGTCTATATATAGCAAACCTACAGCCAACATCATATTCAATGGTAAAAAACTGGAAGCATTTCCACTCAGATCAGGTACTAGACAGGGCTGCCCACTATCACCATTACTATTCAACATAGTGTTGGAAGCTCTTGCCATAGCAATCAGGCAGGATCAAGGAATTAAAAGGGATACAGATAGGAAGAGAAGAAGTCAAACTCTCCTTATTTGCAGATGACATGATAGTATACATGGAAAACCTAAGGAATCCAGCAAGAAGCTTTTGGAAATCATCAGGCAATACAGTAAGGTATCAGGCTATAAAATTAACATCCAAAAGTCAGTGGCATTCCTCTATGCAAACACTAAGTTAGAAGAAATTGAAATCCAGAAATCAATTCATTTTACTATAGCAACAAAAATAATAAAATATCTAGAGTAAATCTAACCAAAGAAGTGAAAGACTTGTATACTGAAAATTATGAGTCACTACTCAAAGAAATTGAAAAAGACAGAAAGAAGTGGAAAGATATTCCATGTTCATGGGTTGGAAGAATTAACATCATCAAAATGAATATAGTACCCAGTGCCATCTAAGAATTTAATGCTATCCCCATTAAGATCCCAAGCACATTTTTTAGGAGAATAGAAAAAAATGCTACAAATGTTTATCTGGAACTAGAAAAGACCTAGATCTGCCAAGACAATCTTGAGAAAAAAGAACAGAACTGGAGGCATCACACTCCCAGATTTCAAACTGTATTATAGAGCCATTGTCATCAAAACTGCTTGGTACTGGAACATGAATAGACACACTGACCACTGGAATAGAATTGAGAGCCCAGAAGTGAGCCCCCACACCTATGGACATCTAATCTTTGACAAAGGTGCCCAGACTGTTAAATGGGGAAAGCAGAGTCTCTTCAACAAATGGTGTTGGAAACAATGGGTTGAAACATGCAGAAGAATGAAACTGAATCTCTGTATTTCACCAAATACAAAAGTAAATTCCAAGTGGATCAAGGACTTGGATGTTAGACCACAAACTATCAGATACTTAGAAGAAAATATTGGCAGAACTCTTTTCCGCATAAATTTTAAAGATATCTTCAATGAAACATATCCAATTACAAAGAAGACTAAGGCAAGTATAAACCTATGGGACTACATCAAATTAAAAATCTTCTTCACAGCAAAAGAAACCACTATCCAAACCAAGAGACCCCTCACAGAATGGGAGAAGATCTTTACATGCCAAACATCAGATAAGAGTTTAATAACCAACATATATAAAGAGCTTGCCAAACTCAACAACAAGACAACAAATAACCTCATCCAAAAATGGGGGGAGGACTTGGACAGAATATTTACCACAGAAGAGATCCAACAGGCTGAGAAATACATGAAAAAATGCTCCAAGGCTCTGATTGTCAGAGAAATGCAAATCAAGACAACAATGAGATACCACTTCACTCCTCTGAGAATGTCATACATCAGAAAAAGTAACAGCAGCAAATGCTGAAGAGGCTGTGGGGTCAAAGGAACCCTCCTACACTGCTGGTAGGAATGTCAATTGGTCCAACCTCTGTGGAGAACAGTCTGGAGAACTCTCAGAAATGGACCTAGAAATGGACCTACCCTATGATAATGCAATTCCTCTCCTGGGGATATATCCTAAGGAACCCAACACATACATCCAAATAGATCTGTGTACACATATGTTCTTGGCAGCACAATTTGTAATAGCCAAAACCTGGAAGCAATCCAGGTGTCTAACAACAGATGAGTGGCTGAGCAAGTTGTGGTCTATATACACAATGGAATACTACTCAGCTGTAAAAAATGGTGACTTCACCATGTTCAGCCGATCTTGGATGGACCTTGAAAAATTCATGTTAAGTGAAATAAGTCAGAAACAGAAGGATGAATATGGGATGATCTCGCTCTCAGGCAGAAGTTGAAAAACAAGATCAGAAAAGAAAACACAAGTAGAACCTGAAATGGAATTGGCATATCGCACCAAAGTAAAAGACTCTGGGGTGGGTGGGTGGGGAGAATACAGGTCCATGAAGGATGATAGAGGACCTAGTGGGGGTTGTACATTGTTATATGGGAAACTGGGGAATGTTATGCATGTACAAACTATTCTATTTACTGTTGAATGTAAAACATTAATTCCCCAATAAAGAAATTAAAAAAAAAAGGTAACAAAAAAGGAAAAAAATAGCCTCCACGAGTAGTGGATTCGTAGTGCCGGCACTGAGCCCCAGCAACAACCCTGGAAGCAAAAGAAAAAAGAGGGGGAGACACCTGTAGCCCTGCTTCACCACTAGTGAAGTTTTCCTGCTTCCTGGCAGGTGGGGAGCAGGAGCTCGATCTTGGGTCCTTAAGCTGGGGCTTGGTGCCTGCACCACAAATCCACTGCTTCTGGAGGCCATTTTTCCCATTTTGTTGTCATTATTTTTATTGTTGCCACTGATGTTGTTGTTGGGTAGGACAGAGAGAAATCGAGAGAGGGGAAGACAGAAAGGGAGAGAAAAAGACAGACACCTGCAGACCTGCTTCACTGCCTGTGAAGCGACTCCCCTGAGGTGGGGAGCTGGAGGCTTGATCCGGATCCTTATGCAGGTCCTTGTGCTTGTTGCCACCTTTTGCTTAACCTGCTGCGCTGCTTCCTGACTCCCCCATCTACTTTCTATTTAGAGAACTTAGCCCAATATCTGCATGTGACAGTTAAAGCTTAACCTGCTGCGCTACTGCCAGAACCCTGGGTGGCTATTTTTAATAACAAAAGTACACTGGTTTCATATTTTCACATACCACTTTCCAGTTTGGTTCTTGAATGAGGTCCACAGAATGCAATAAATCGGTCTGGTATTATCCAATTTAAATCTCCATTTTCTGCCTTCTGCAAAGGGAAGATGAGCAGAATTCATTTCCAAATTTATTTTCTATCCCATGTGTATTTTTTTCCCCATTTCAGAGATAAAACATCAGCATCTCTCCACCCCACCCTTTCTGCCATAGCACTCCCACATGATGCTGGGGTTCAAACAACACAGGGCCTTGAACATAGTCATCAGGTAGCATCATACGTGACATTAACAAAAGGAAGGATAAGTGTTTGAGCACCCAGATCCAGTGTGAAATTACACCTGCTCCTACTTTGGAATCATACAAGTCAGTGAATTTTCCCTTAAAAAACTAAGTCAGTTTTGTTTACTTTCTATAAGTTATAATCAGAAGTATTCTGACTTCATACAAATAAAAGGTTATACTTTTATAAACATGGCACCCTTTAATCTTTATAGTAACACCATTAATACCAAAATAATTGGAATTTAATAAGCAAAACTGTCCAGGAGCTTATGAATGCATTTTATTTTATTTAAATATTTATTTTATTTATTTATTCCCTTTTGTTGCCCTTGTTGTTTTATTGTTGTTGTTGTTGTTGGATGGGACAGAGAGAAATGGAGAGAGGAGGGGAAGACAGAGAGGAGGAGAGAAAGACAGACACCTGCAGACCTGCTTCACCACCTGTGAAGCGACTTCCCTGCAGGTGGGGAGCCGGGGTTCGAACCGGGATCCTTATGCCGGTCCTTGTGCTTTGCGCCACCTGTGCCTAACCCGCTGCGCTACAGCCCGACTCCCATGAATGCATTTTAAAATGATGCACCAAATGCAAAAATCAGTGCCAAGGAATGGGACTGTAGAAATAGGGAAAGAGATTGTTCACGCCAAGAAAGAAAAATGGTATTCTTTCTGTAAGTGGACTTACCTCATAGTATTCGTATTCATTAATGTTAAATGAACTGAAGTTAAGGAAGCCATACAGCATTGCCTAAAATTCAGAGTAAAACTTTTTAGAAGATATAAATAAAAACAATTTCCAATCTAATACCCTAATCATAATCAGGATACACCTCCAAAAATCATTACTATTGACTACACACAAACACATGCACACACACACACCCACTCAAGAGCAACACTCCATCACATGTGGTGACAGGGATTAGACCCTGGACCTTACATCTGTATGCACGGCATGAGCTCTATGGCTGAACCACTTCCCTAGATTCTAGTTTTTATATTTAAATTATGTTCCACTGGCTGCTTTCCAAAAGAAGTAGACTATGGCTTTTAGATACCTCATTGTTAGAATAGTGAATAAAACAGAAATTAAAATGTCTTATGACTCTGTATTAGTTCTACTAAGCATTATTCTAAGGATATGGAAAGACTTCTTCTTCTAGCATTTACCCATGGAAAGACTAATTCAAAAGGATATATATACTCCTATGTTCATAACAGCACTATTCAAAATAGCCATAATTTAAATGCACAGACCACTGTTGAGAAAAGCTGTGTGGTATATATTCAATGTAGTACTACTCAAACAATAAGCAAAGATGGATTTGTTCTGCTTTATATCTTGACTCTTTTTTAGCCACCAGGTTCCAGATGCCACCATGATGCCAACTGGACTTCCCTGGGAAGACGACCCCACCAATGTGTCCTGGAGTCTCACCTCCCTAGACCCCTGCCCTACTAGGGAAAGAGAGACAGGCTGGGAATATGGATTATCCATGTACTGCACCCCATAATGATCCTGGGTTCATACTTTCAGAGGGATAGAGAATAGGAAAGCTATCAGGGGAGTTCAGGGGGTGGGAATTGTGTGAAAAGGTACCCCTCTTATCCTATGGTCTTGTCAATATTTCCATTTTATAAATAAAATTATATAACTTAAAAAAAACATGACATCATGTCTTTTACAAAAGTCAAAATATACAACCAGTCTAAATGTCCACTGACAACTGACTCACTAGAGAAGCTGTGTGGCATAGACTTGAAGAAGTACTACTCAGCCGTTAAAAATGAAGACACCATGCCTCTAAGGACAAAATAGATGGAACTCAGGTGTTTATACTTAATGAAATGAGTAAGGGTATTTGTGAAACCATTAGGTGATTTTACTCACATGTATAATATATTCATATATTCTATGAATAATGAAGTAAAACAAATTAATGTGCAAATTAATAACAAAATGCCGACACTCATTACTTACACTATGGTGTTTGTTAAAGAGAACAAGGAGGAAAGATACTCCTAACATTTTGAAAATCAATGTTAAATTTCTTTATTTTATTTTTTATTTATTTATAAAAAGGACACACTGACAAAACCATAGGATCCACCTGCATATCAGATTTCAGGCTCAGGAAAAAAAAACAACTAGTATAGCCACAGGCCCTTTGGAATGTAACTAAAATATGCCTACTAGCTAGCTACAAAACGGAGACCACCACCCTCCAACTCTTCATCTGCACTATTCCAGCCTTTAGGTTCATGATTAATCAACAATAATGATTAATCAACAATTTGTTTGGCTTTATATGTTAACTCTCTTTTCAGCCACCAGGTTCCAGATACTAGCATGATGCCAATCAGACTTCCCTGGACAGACAATCCCACCAATGTGTCCTGGAGCTCCAATTCCCCAGAGCCCTGCCCCACTAGGGAAAGAGAGAGGCAGGCTGGGAATATGATATGTCAAAAGATATGGGAATGGGTAGAAGGAAGCTCTTGAATGTGGTGACACTGGAACTTAAGTGGTATTGTTAGTTTTATACACATGTATACATATGAAACTATATCCCTAACAATAAACGATAAAAAACAACCAAGGGCAACAAAAGGGAAAATAAATATTAAAAATTAAAATAAAATAAAAAATAAATTAAAAGAAACAAATCTTTAAGAAAAAAAAGTTTGAGCTTTGAAATCATATCTTAAAATATAAAATGTGGGGGCTGGGTGGTAGTGTAGTAAGTTAAGCACACATGGCACAAAGAGCAAGGACCGGCATAAGGATCCGGGTTTGAGCCCCCAGCACCCCATCTGAGGGGGGGTCGCTTCCCAAGTGAAAGCGGTGAAGCAGGTCTGCAGGTGTCTGTCTTTCTCTCCCCCTCTGTCTTCCCCTCCCCTCTCCATTTCCCTCTGCCCTATCCAACAACAACGGCTATAACAACAATAACAACCACAACAAGTGCAACAAAATTAGAAAAATGGCCTCCAGGAGGAGTGGATTTGTAGTGCAGGCACCAAGCTCCAGCAATAACCAAAGAGAAAAAAAAAAGTTCAACCTGGGAGAAAAGTAAATAAATAAATAAAATGTACAGTAGAACTGGTTTACTGTATCATTTTATAGCAGTTTCTTTTGTTATTTATGGGCTTTGTCATATTTCACTATAAAATGAATTTCACTATAAAATAAACTTGGGGTCCTTTTGGCCCTAAAAATATAAGTTGCATGTAACTTGATATATTGATGAGGAAATGTTTGTTCCATGGTTTACTGATACACAATTCTAGTGTCTTGTGATGCCCTGACATTTAGAAACTATACTTAAGGACTCCCTCAGGTGTTATAAGCAGGGTCTGTTAACTATAGGTGACTTCATTCATTTGGAATGTGACATGATGGTGTCCCCTGGAGTCAACACAGCTATGCTAATAAAACATGATTAAAAAAAAATTATTTATTTATTCCCTTTTGTTGCCCTTGTTGTTTTATTGTTGTAGTTATTGTTGTTGTTATTGATGTTGTTGTTGTTGGATAGGACAGAGAGAAATGGAGAGATGGGGGAAGGTAGAGCGAGGGAGAGACCTGCTTCACCACTTGTGAAGCGACTCCCCTGCAGATGGGGAGCTGGGGGCTCGAACTGGGATCATTACACTGGTCCTTGCACTTTGCGCCATGTGTGCTTAACCCACTGCGTTACCGCCCGGCTCCCATAAAAGATGATTTTAAGATAGATTTTACAAAGTAGCAGAGACCTACTAAATTTTATATAAAACCAAGTAATAGATTAATAGTCTATTCAAATTATTCTGTTGAACTAGATAGTAATGCATAAAACCACACACATACAAAAGAAGTGATTGACAGTGACCATTACAGAAATGCCTACTGTAAATAGGACTGGGAGGAATCAGACCAATAAATGACACTAAACAGGACAAGGGGTAGATAGAATAATGGTTATGCAAAGAGACTCTCTTGCCTGAAGCTCCAAAGTTCCAGGTTCAATTTCCCACACCACCACAAGCCAGAGCTGAGCAGTGTGTGTGTGTTTTCCCATACTCATGCAGAAAATCATTATGATTCAGAACCAGTTTTTCTGGTTTGCTGCGATTCTTATACTTACGGGATAACAGAATGCCTCTGATATTACATGAACCCTAGATTTTTCCTTGCTTGCAAAGTATCTCAGTTCCCCAATAAAAAGGTGGGCACATCCTCCAAGTTACTTACCTTCTTTACTGCATGAAAACAGTCGAGAAGTGTAATATAGAAACTGCAACTCCCATAGGCAGCATCTCTGAAATCACAAACGCATTGAACTATATTAGCTTAGTTAATTTTCTTTCTTTCTCTCTCTCTCTCTCTCTCTCTCTCTTTCTTTCTTTCTAATTTCTTTATTGGGTAATTAATGTTTTACATTCAACAGTAAATACAATAGTTTGTACATGCATAACATTTCCCAGTTTTAGCTTAATTTTCTTATAGTACATTTAGCTCATGACACAACTGCCTACAATTTAAAATCAAACATTCAGAAGCAATCTAAAAAGACAGAATTCCTTTCCTTTTTAAAAAAAATATTTATTTTGTATAGAAACGGAGATATTGAAAGGGAGGGGCAGGTAGAGAGGGAGAGACACCTGCAGAAGTGCTTCACCACTCATGAAGCTTCTCCCCTGCAGGTGGGGACTGGGGGGCTTAATTGGAGTCCTTGTGCACTGTAACGTGTGTTCAACTGGGTGTGCTATCACCTTGTCCCTCTGTTCTGTTTTTGTTTGTTTTTGTTTTTTAAGATCACTGCTATAAATGTCATTATAGTTCCTACCTTCTCCAGCAAATAACTGCTTTAAAATCCCTGATCAATAATGACCTATACCTGGGGCCAGGTGGTGGCTCACCCAGAGAGTACAAGTTACCCAGTTCAAGCCGCAGTCCCCGCTAGCAGAGGGAAGCTTTATATGCAGGAGAGTAGTGCAGCAGGTATCTTTCCTTCCATGTCTCTTTCTCGATCAATGAGGGGTGGGAGGAGACAGCCACCACAAACAGGGGAGTCAAGCAGGCACTGAGCCCTAGATTATTTAGTGGTCTCTGATACCACCAGAAGCCATTTTGCCCTGGGGACAAGATAGAAGACAGATAGATAGATAGATAGATAGATAGATGATAGATAGGTAATGAACCTCTTTCTAATTTCAAATAGTCTCTCTGGATCATTTTTTGGCTTTGATGGCTAAGCTTTTCTCTAAAGTCCCTTCTTTAGTTCAACTAATCAATCATACATACCACTCCCAGAAAAGTGTCTGAATTTTTTCCCCCCAAAACTGGAAAATACTATCTCAAACTACTACCAAGAACTGCTTTTTTGACTCTTTCTTCTGTGCCTTTGTGAAAATCCACTTAAGCAGAGATGTCAGAAGGTGGCACGACTGGTAAAATGCACATATTATTGTGCACAAAAACCTGGGTTTAAACCCGCCAGTCCCCATCTGCAGGGCAGAAGCTTCACAGGGGATAGAGAAAGCTGCAGGTGCCCACCACCCCATCCTATTCTCCTCCATTTACATCATCATCATAATTCTTACAAGCCTTTAAGAAAACCCACCCAAGTTAAAAAAAAAAAGTATAAGAATGTGAGGTAATGATTTAAGTACCAGGTACAAGCTAAAAGGCATTTGTTCCTCTCATATTTTTGATATTTTTAAGAATTTAACTGAATAACTTACTTCTGATTCTTAAATCAATTAGCTTTAGTAAAATCATTCTACACTTTGGGGGACATTCCTAGTTTATAGACAACTCTCCCCAACTCTGTACCAGCACCTGTCAGTAACATCATTATAAATCTCTTTCAGCTCCTATCAATAACTTCACTATAAATCTTTTTAAATATTTATTTATTTATTTTCCCTTTTGTTGCCCTTGTTGTAGTTATTGTTGTTATTGATGTTGTCACTGTTGGATACGACAGAGAGAAATGGAGAGAGGAGGGGAAGACAGAGAGGGGGAGAGAAAAATAGACACCTGCAGACCTGCTTCACCGCCTGTGAAGTGACTTCCCTATAGGTGGGGATCCGGGAGCTCGAACTGGGATCCTCATGCTGGTCTTTATGCTTCGCACCAAGTGCACCCCCCACTATAAATCTCTTAATGTCAATTCAGACATCATCCAGAAAAATAAGGTACTACTCTCCCTGGCTTATCTTGTTGACTATCTTGAATCAGTAGAAAGTAAAAAAGTTTGGGGAGCCAGTAAAATAGCTCACTTGGATAGTGTGTTGCCCTGCCATGTGTGTAACCCAGGTTTTAGCCTGGTCTCCACTGCACTGAAAGAATCTTTGATGCTGGGGTCTCTTTTAGTCTTTCTACCTCTTTCTCTCTCTCTCTCTCTCTCAAAAAAAAAAAAGCTTTGAATTTAGACAAGATAAAAATTAATTTGGTCATTCTAGTCATGTCTACCTTCTATCATTTGATCTTATATATAAAATACTCTCTTAAATAACTATATATATATATGCATATATATATATATATACATATATATATACATATATATATATATCCCTCTAAAGTCTGGCCACGGGGAATATCACAGTGCTTTCTACAACAGACTTTCATGCCTAAGGCAACATAAGTCTCTGATAACACCAGAAGCCAGATTTGACTGGTGCTCTGGTTGGGGGGAAAAAAAATTCTCAAGTTAATAGTATTAAAATCTTACTCTTAAATTCCTGTATTTATCACAAGCCAGTAATGAAAGAGTTCCAAAACTGGTACTAAGTCACATTATGAGAAATAATACTGTAGACAAATAAAATACCTGGTTTTATGACTAAAAAGATAAAATTTTACAAACCTAACGTATCTAGATTTTTTTTTTTTTTAAATAGTGAATTACTGTCCTTTGCACCTGGGTTCAGAAGTAACTAACTTCTAGTCTCTGTCAAATGTCAATAATGTTACCAGTATCAATCTATCTCTAGTTACTGGTATCTAACTATAGGGGAGAGGCCAGGGATGCTGTTAAAACAGTGTCAACAGCATCAACATTAAGTAAAACCTGGACACAGTAACACTGCCACAATCAACTAGTTATCCTAAAATGACTATAATAGTGTTTTGCAGAAAATTGAGAAATTTTATACATGTATCAATAACTGTATTTACTGTAAACCATTAATTTCCCCCCCCCCAATTAAAAAAACGATTACAAGGTCTTCATTCAGAAACAACTGTATCAAGATCTTCTGATGAGAGACTGGTGAAATCTACCAAATTTTAGATTTACCTGAAAGGAATATAGGATGTATCTCCAAATATTAATATCCTATATGCTTCTTCTGGAGTTCTCCCCAAATATATAACCTACATTGGAAAAAAAGGAAGAGGAAAGCGATTTACTACACAGAGATACAGTCACTGAAAGAGTCTGTAGAATTCTAGCCTGTCAACTTGAGTTGGTTTTCCAGCTTCCCACAGGGTCCTGAGTCATTTGGCACCTTGTCAGGAACTTCCCATTTGCTTGAATTTGCTGTAGTTGGTTTTTGTCATTCGCAATCAAAGCGCTGACTGACAACTTATCACAACAATCTTTTGTACTAAGAAGTTCAGCATTTCAAATAGATACTTAAATCAAGGTATTAGACCACATGCTTTCACTGCACTGCCTGAGAATCCACTGAAATTGCCCCAACGAAATTGGGAGGTGTACTGAGAATGGGGAACAGATTGGGACTGGGATGATGTGAAGAGGAGGGGGGAGAAGAATAAGGATTTTTATTACCTCGACCCACTTATTTATACTATCTACTAAAGCCAGCTAGCTGGTAGATATGACTGAATTGGCTATAGGTGTAATGCACAGAGACAAAGCCTGTGGGTGGGGTAAAGACAAAGCAAAAATTGATAGATAAATAGACAGACAGACAGATAGACAGACAGATAAAAAGACACCACAACACTGAAGTTTCCTGTACAGTCATACTACCTCCCCAAGTGGAGCTAGGGCTCAAACCTGGATTGTGTATGGCAAGGCAGGAAGCCTATCTTCTATTTTCAAACAACAGTAAAGAGAAGGAGGGCAGCCTTTTATTCTGATTAATTAAAGAGAGAAAGAGAGGGAAGAACACCACCACGGTATATGCGATGCACTGAATTCAGAACCTCATGTTTGGGAATTCCCTATTTTACCAACTGTGCCAGCTCCAGGGGCATTTATAAAAATACTCTGATGATGACAGCTTCCAGGCTATCATTTTGCAACTTGATGTTAATTGATCACTCAAAATGACATTGCTTATTATTGATGAAAGAAGGCCTTCAACTCTGACTCTATATTTATAGAAGAGAAATCATATTTATCTGAAACAAGTACTAGAACAAGGAATGGATCCAAAATTCCAGAGAGCTTAGGAGAACTGCAACCAAAGGTCATAAATGACCAGGCAAGCATTTTTCAAAGTCAGTGCCTACTGACTGCTATAACAAAAAGCTAATCGAGCAGTCAGGTTCTTCAGGGTGAAAAGAGAAGCAAAGTTGTGATGGGCTGTGATGATTACAGCTGCCTCCACTACAGAGACTTTTCCTATGGCAGAACCCACATGCAAAGACAAGCCTATGCTGTGTCCTTTCTGCAGCTTCAAATGCACCTTGGGCTATTCAGCGCCTGGTTGCTATTTACAGCTGCCTGGTTGCTGTTTGTCCTGTCTGTCTTAGATATGTAGGAAGGGCATTTTCATAGGGATGAGTGATTACAAAAACTGGTTGACCTACCTAGTTCTGTTCTCTGGTGTCTACTGCCCTGCTTAGACAGCTGTCTCCTAATCTGGATTCTTACCCCACTGTTTCCTGATCCTCTCCCGCTCTGTTCTCCTAGTCTGACTCCTTCATCCGAACACAGCCACTGGACCACTCAGGGTTTCAGGTAATTAAGTCAGAGGGCAGAGAGACAGCACGCTAGTTAGCCTTGTCATGCAGGCAGTAAAAGGGAGAGCTCCTGCACTTCATGGGAGCATTACCATGGCACTGGGGAAGTTCACAGGTGCTATGGTCTCAGTCTCTCTCTCTCTCTCTTTCTCCCTCTCCCTGAAGCAAGAGAAAAACAACAATAATAAAACATGTCAGTGCATGCATGAGTGGTGACATCTCAATCATAAGACCTGGGTTCTATCAATAAATAAATAAATAAAAATTAAAAAATTTTAAGAGTAGATTACAGGTTCAAAAGAACATTAAATAACAAAATAAGTCTTCAACTATTATAGAAACTGAAGCAATCTCAGCTCAAACAATGACTTTAGGATTCTACTCACAGATCGCTGTGTTCATATATCGCCAGAAATTAGTAAGTATCATAACTATCAATGTGAATGTGTATGAGGTAAGTTCTTCCAGAAACTATTCAAACTGCCTATAATAAAAAAACTCATGTAGGATGACAAAAACGTGACCAGTAAATCTATGATTATAATCAGCTCTAATAAGGTGTTCTATTAAACGTTACGGAAAAGCAAACCTGTCAGCTATTTACCGATATTCTGCTTGAGGCATTTGCTCTCCAGTCAGATGCTTTGACCACAGAAAAATACTTAGAGTAATGGCTGATTTCCCATCTGCCCCATGTGAGAGCTCAATACTGTAATCTTCAGGAAACTATAAATACTGGGCCAGTGAGATACAGCCAAAGTTGATAACCATAAAATAGAATGGTAAAATTTTCAATATAAAAATCAGATTTGACGTCACAGGGGCAAATAACTGGAAGAAAAAGAATATATTTAGTAGATGTCGACCTTACCAAAACTGTAACTAAAGGCCAGTTCAGTCTGAACATTTTAATACTTTAAAACTCTATATGCCTGGGGCCAGGAAGGCGGGTTAAGCACAAATGACATGAAACACAAGGATGGCCATAAGGATCCTGGTTCAAACCCCTGGCTCCCCACTTGCAGGGGTCACTTTATAAGCGGTGAAGCAGGTCTGTGGGTGTCTGTCTTTCTCTCCCCCTCTCTGTCTCTCCTCCTCTCTCTCTTTCTCTCTGTCCTATCCAACAACAACAGCAATAACAATAACAACAAGGGCAACAAAAATGGGGAAAAATGACCTCCAGGAGCAGTGGATTTGTAGTGCAGACACTGAGCCCCAGCGATAATCCTGGAGGCAAAAGAAAAGGGGTGGGGGGAGGAGTCCAGCGGTAGTGCAGCAGGTTAAGCACACTTGGCGCAAAGCACAAGGACCACCTTAAGGATCCCAGTTCGAGCCCCCAGCTCACCTGCAAGGGGGGGGTTGCTTCACAAGCGATGAAGCACATCTGCAGGTGTCAACTTTCTCTCCCCCTCTCTGTCTTCCCCCCTCTCTCCATTTCTCTCTGTCCTAACAACGATGACATCAATAACAACAACAACTACAACAATAAAAAAAAAGGGCAACAGAGGCCAGGTGGTGGCGCACCTGGTTGAGTGCATATGGTACGTGCACAAGGACCTGGGTTCAAGCCCCTGGTCCCCACCTGTAGAGGGAAAGCTTCAGAAGTGGTGAAGCAGTGCTGTAGGTGTCTCTCTGTCTCCTTCGCTCTCTATCTCCCCCCCTTCCTTTCAATTTCTGGTTGTCTCTATCAAATAAATATTTAAAAAAAGAAAAGAAAAAGAAAAGCCTAAAGAATGCAGAAGGGAAAAGAAAAGGTAACAAAATGGAAAATAAATAAATATAAAATAATTAAAAAAAAAAAACAAATAAACCAACCTCTATATGCCACAGAACAATTTTTCAGTTAACTGTTTCAAACCTAGAAATCATTCAGCTTTGCACCTACTAGTGTACTAACACACCACCTTCAGGATAAAGCACACAGATAAGGAAAGTTTTAGGGCTGGCAAGACTTAGTCACTTGGCTACTATACTTGCTTTGATATGTCATGAGCACAAACCACGTTTGAGCCCGGCCCCCATGGTACCGAGCACAACGTCAGTGGCTTTTTTTCTACCTCTGTCTTTCTGGCTGAAAAGTTGGCTTGGAGGGGTGAAGCCCCAATGACAGACCACCCCCCCACCCCCACCCCCAAACAAAAGGAAAAAAGAGAGAAGAGTTTTAAGATAGTGACAACTGTTTCTAAGAATTAATACATATATCCTGCTTTGCTCTCTAACAAGTTTGATAGGTAATGCTATTAATGGGCTTTTCTAAAAATCAGTTTTTAATTCCTGATTTGTAAGTCCAGTTCTAAGTTCAAACTATTTCAATTCTCCCCTGCCCCCTTCTTTCATGAAGCAGAACTGGTCACACATGCGATCTCACCACTCTCGGACTTTTTCATTCAGCTAAACAGAGAAAGAAACATACAGAGGTGGGGCTGGGGGAAGAACATCACAGGCTGGAGCCTGTCCACTGTTACCACAGAGCCTAAGCCTGGGCCATATGCGTGTCCTACCCATCTTCCCAGGCCCCCAATTCTAGATTTTAAAGAACATATTATCTAAAACAAGGTACTTCATTATGATATAGACATAAATGTAGGAATGATTTTTACTTGCTTCAAAAATTCTGACAATTATGGATATATGACTAGTAAATTTCCAACTTCCAAATGCTAAACAGATTTTAATAGCTTTTTTAAAAAAGGAATATACTGTGCATTTTAACTGATAAATGAGTTCAAAAGCCATTTAAAATTTGTTCTGTTTCAAAGCAGATTATAAAATGTTGTTTTGTGACTATGCATAAGCCTCTACAAATATGTTCCCCTTCAGATGAAACAGAGGATGGAAACACAAAACAATTACACAGATATAAGGAAGAAGTCTGAGAAATTCAAAATAATAGTAAAGAGGGACCATGTATGAGAGATTAAGAGCACAATAAAAGGGGCTGGATCTGGGAGTCGGGCAGTAGTGCAGCAGGTTAAGCACAGGTGGCGCAAAGCACAAGGACCAACATAAGGATGCTGGTTTGAGCCCCTGGCTCCCCACCTGCAGGGGAGTCGCTTCACAGGCGGTGAAGCAGGTCTGCAGGTGTCTATCTTTCTCTCCCACTCTCTGTCTTCCCCTCCTCTCTCCATTTCTCTCTGTCCTACCCAACAGTGATGACATCAATAACAACAACAATAATAAAACAACAAGGGCAACAAAAGGGAATAAATAAATATTTTAAAAAGAGGAGGGGCCAGGTGGGGGTGTACCTGGTTGAGTGCATGTTACAGTACACAAGGACCCAGGTTCAAGTTCCCACTCCCTACCTGTAGGGGGAAAGCTTCACAAGTGGTGAAGCAGTGTTGTAGGTCTCTCTCTCTCTCTCTCTCTCTCCCCCTTCCCTCTTGATTTCTGGTTGTCTGTATCCAATAAGTCAATAAAGATAATAAAAAAAAAATTTAAACAGAGAGAGAGAGAGAGAGAGAGAGAGAGATGGAACAGTAAATACAACGATCCTAGACTAAATACTGCTTTGAACATTTTGGATCCATTGGGGGGAAATATACACATAACTAAGAAAGACATGACAAACCGTATACTAAAATAGAGCAGATCATTGACTAAAAACAACAGGTGAAAAAAACTATATAGGAGGGGGAGGGCAGGAGGTGGAGCATCGGGTTAAGCACACACATTACAGTGCACAAAGACCCAGGATCAAGCCCCTGGTTCCCCACCTACAGGGGGGAAGCTTCACAAGTGGTGAAGCAGGGCTGCAGGTGTCTCTCTTTTTCCCTATCACCCCTCCCCTCTCAATTTCTGTCTCTATCCTATAATAAATAAAAATAGAATTTAAAAACTATATAGAAGGGGACCAGGCAGGGATGTGTACACTTAGACCACACACATTATCATGCCCAGTTTCAAAAGTTCAAGTCCCTGGTCCCCACCAACAGGGAGGAAGCTTCATGAGTGGTGTGGAGCAGTGCTGTAGGTGTCTCTCTTTCCCTCAGTGTCTTTCTAAACAAACAAACAAAAACAATGGCTCCCAGGAGTAGTGGAATCATTATGCAAGGACCAAACCCCAGAGAAAACTTTGGTGGGAGGGAAAAAAATATTTAAATGGAAGTAAAATAAAGTGTCAATGTACAGATGTCAGTACACACACAAACACGAACATTTCTTTTTCCTATAGATTTAAAAGGTTGCTCTTTTATTTCTCTTCTGTTGTCACCAAGGCTTTACAGCTCTGGGCTGATTTTTTCCCCCCAAACAAAGAGAGAGACACAAACACAAAGAGGGAAAAACAGCACCAAAATTTCTTCTACTGTGGAAGACTCATGTCCCTTGCACCACCATCAGCCAGAGCTGAGAGTGCTCTGGTAAAAACAACAGGGGGCTGGGTGGTGGTGCACCTGGTTGAATACACATTACAATGTGCAAGGACCCAGATTCGAGCTACCAGACCCCATCTGCAGGGGAAAACTTCACAAGTGGTAAAGCAGTGGTATAGGTGTCTCTCTCCCTCTCTATCATCCTCTTCCCTCTCGAATTCGGGCCGCATCTATCCAATAAATAAATAAAGATAATAAAAAAATTAAAAAACAACAACAAACCAATTATCTTCGAATTTTCTCCACAATTCCAGAAAAGGGCATTAAGGCTACAGACCAAATTTCAGGGAATTCTCTACAAATCTTGAGACTTTAGTAGACTTCAACAAGTTCAAAGCTTTAATTATTGGGCTGTTAGAAAAGTCATGGCCATCTTGTGCATGGAAGAAATAAATACAGCATGACTTTTCAGACATCTCAATAGTTTGCTGCTTGGAGGGAGGTATCTGCATTATCTTATGTTTAAATGTCGTATCTTGGCACTTCACTACTAACAATACTTTTTTTTTTTTAAAAGAATTTTATTTATTTATTCATGAGAAAGATAGGAGGAGAGAAAGAACCAGACATCACTCTGGTAGATATGCTGCCAGGGATCGAACTCAGGACCTCATGGTTGAGAACCCAGTGCTTTATCCACTGTGCCACCTCCTGGACCACCTAACAATACTTTTTCTTTGCTTAGTTTTTCTCCCTACTTCCCAATCTCTAACACCATTACAATTCCAAGTTCCTACTTTAACCAGCCAGTTGAAACTGCAAAGATTTGCTACAGCCAAGAACTATAATCCTCTTGCCACGCTAGCTTCTCAATGAGCAGAGTAACGGACTCAAGTGAACGTCCAAATTGTTTACCTGGCACTTTCCTATTCAAATCAGTGTTCAGCCGAGACTGTAAAATCCTTCCAGGATTTCTAGTCTAAAAATATATTAACTTCAGAAGAATAAACTCCTATAAGCCAAAATGCAACTGTAAGTAAAGGCAAAAGATAAACAAACTGGAAGCATACATGTCAACCATATTATTCATTCTTTTTATTTCGGAGAGCAAAACAGAGAGGAAGAGAGAGAGAGAGACAGAAACAGAGGCACGTGAGTTCCACTCCACTAAACATACAGTTTCTCCTGGTGCAGCCGTGCTCCCATGTTAACAGAGCTAAAACCTGAGCCTTCATGTATGTATGGTACGACAGATGCCCTCCTGGGCGAGCTTATCACCCAGCACTCAACGTATTTTTAATTTCTTTTCTTCTAGCAGAAGCAGAAACAAAGGGATTCGACTTCCGAAGGCGGAGCTATGAGCAGCAGATCGCTTTCTCTCCCCTCCTCTCCTCTCTCCTCTCTCCTCTCCTCTCCTCTCCTCCCCTCCCCTCCCCTCCCCTCCCCTCTCCTCTCCTCTCCTCTCCTCTCCTCTCCTCTCCTCTCCTCTCCTCTCCTCTCCTCTCCTCTCTCCTCTTCTCTCCTCTCCTCTCCCAGATCAACTAGGAATAGCAAAGGAGACAACCCAGGACCGAAACAAGACAGGACTAGAATGACCACAGGAACCCAGTAAATCACCACTGAGTACAAAAACGTGTGGCTGGTGACAGAGAGGACAGAGGAGCCTAAGGAGAGATTAAGTGACTGCTAACAGTTCAGCAGTTTATCAGTGGAGACACCACCTCCAGTCTGTTCCACCAACAAGGGGACAGCTGAAGGGAGGACAGGACTCCCCAGAAACTCACTAAGTACAACTCTGAGTCTCCATTGCTACTACCCTCAGAATCTGGAGCAGCGACAGGGAGGGACACCAGGGGACAGAGATCTAACCAGGAAACTCAGGAGAAGACCTATACCTCCATGGCATAGCTGAGGGGCTGTGAAAGTCTCTTTGCATAACCACTGGATTATCTCTACCACACCCTGCTTTATCTCTTGGTCTGGAGTCAGTGATTAAGATAAGAAGCCTATTGATAGTTTAAAAGCCCTCAGGCTCCCATAGCCTACAGGGAAGAAAAGAAAAAAAAAGAGGCTTTTAAACCACTGAGCTCTAACTCAGATTAAAATACTAGTGAAACAACTGTTAACTTCCACCACTGTGAACCCTTTAATTAACTTACTTAGACAGAAGTCAATCCAGGCAATGGTGATCAGTAATTTGAAAAGTACTGATAAAGGGAACTCATAACATAATATATAAAATGGTTAAAACAACAAGAAAAAATATTGGAGAATCAAACCAGGACAAGAGTTCAGCTAAAAGTCCTCCAGAGGGTGAAACAAAAAATAACGAGTTCAACATCCATACATTAGCTAAGGAAATAATACCAGGAGTGAGTAAAGAATTTGAAAAAATTGTAATCAGAAATACAGGAACAACAAATGAGAGTATGGAAGAAAATACTAATTATCTCATGGTTATTAGAGAGCTGAAAGCTGAAATCGCTGAGCTAAGAATGCAACTAGCTGAACAAGCTAAAACAGTATCAGAACAGGGCAACAAAATAGATGAACTCCAGAAAACAGTAGAGGGCAGAGAGAATAGAATCAATGAGGCTGAAGACAGAATTAGCAAGATTGAGGACGAATTAGAGACAACTAAAAAAGAAGTAAGAGATCTCAAAAAGAAATTAAGAGATGCTGAAAACAACAACAGAGTCCTATGGGATGACTTCAAAAGAAACAATATACGCATTATTGGCTTACCAGAGGAAGAAAACAAAGGAGAGAAAGAAAGCATTCTCCAGGCCATAATAGCTGAAAACTTCTCTAGTCTAGACAACATCAAAGACATAAAGATTCAAGAAGCCCAGAGGGTACCAAACAGAATTAACCCAGATCTAAAGACACCAAGACATATCATACTTAGATTGGAAAGGAATAAGGATAAAGAAAGGATCCTCAAGGCTGCAAGAGAAAAACAAAGAGTCACCTACAAAGGAAAACCCATAAGATTAGCAGCAGACTTCTCCATACAAATACTACAGGCCAGAAGAGAATGGTAAGGTATCTATCGAGTGCTCAATGACAAAGGCTTTCAGCCAAGAATACTATATCCTACTAGACTGTCATTCAGACTAGATGGAGGCATCAAAACCTTCGCAGACAAGCAACAGTTGAAGGAATCAACCATCACCAAGCCTGCCCTGAAAGAAGTTCTGAAAGGTCTCCTATAAACAATGAGACCACCACAAATAGGACATATATCAGAACACTCTAAAACTCTAAAAGAATGGCGTTAAAATATCTTCAATCTTTGATATCAATAAATGTCAATGGCCTGAATTCACCTATTAAAAGACACAGAGTAGGAAGATGGATCAGAAAATACAACCTAACAATATACTGTCTACAGGAAACCCACCTAACTCAACAAGACAAACACAGACTTAAAGTGAAAGGATGGAAAACTATCATACAAGCCAAAGGCCCACAAAAAAGGCAGGAACAGCTATTCTCATATCTGACATGATAGACTTTAAAATAGATAAGATTTAAAAAGATAGGAATGGACACTACTTAATGCTCAGAGGATCAGTCAATCAAGAGGACTTAACAAGTATTAACATCTATGCACCCAATGAGAAGCCATCTAATTACATCAAACTTCTACTGAAAGAGCTACAGCAATATATTAACAGTAACACAATCATAGTAGGAGACTTCAACACCCCACTCTCTCAACTTGACAGATCATCCAGGCAGAAAATCAATAAAGACATAAGAGAGCTAAATGAAGAGATAGATAAACTAGAACTATTGGACATTTTCAGAGTCATTCATCTCAAGAAACTGGAATACACATTTTACTCAAATCCACATGGGTCATTCTCAAGGATAGACCATATATTAGGTCACAAACACAGCATCAGCAAATTCAAGAGCATTGAAATCATCCCAAGCATCTTCTCAGACCACAGTGGAATTAAACTAACACTTAACAATCAACAAAAGATTAGTAATAGTCCCAAAATGTGGAAGCTCAACAGTACACTTCTTAACAACTTCTGGGTCAAAGAGGAAATAAAGGAAGAAATCAAAATGTTTCGAGACTTCAATGAAAATGAAGACACAAGCTATCAAAATATTTGGGACACAGCTAAAGCAGTACTAAAAGGGAAGTTCATAGCTATATAAGCACACATTAGGAAACAAGAAAAAGCACAAATAAACAGCCTGATTGTACATCTTAAAGAACTAGAAGAACAACAAAGGAACCCTAAAGCAACGAGAAGGTCAGAAATCACTAACGTTAGGGCAGAAATAAATAGCATTGAGAATAGGAAAACCATACAAAAGATCAACGAAAATAAATGTTGGTTCTTCGAAAGAATGAACAAAATCAACAAACCTTTAGCCAGACTCACAAAACAAAAAAGGGAGAAGACCCAAATAAATCGGATAGTAAATGAAAGAGGAGTTATCACAACAGACACCGCAGAAATTCAACATATCATGCGAGGCTTCTATGAACAACTATATGCCACCAAGCTAGAGAACCAGAAAGAAATGGACGATTTCCTAGATACCTACCAACTTCCAAAACTAAGTAAAGAGGAAGTGGATAAGATGAACAGGCCCATCACAGCTAATGAAATTGAAATAGTTATCAAAAATCTCCCCAAAAATAAAAGTCCTAGACCAGATGGTTTTACAAATGAATTCTACAAAACCTTCAAAGAAGAACTAATACCTCTACTTTTAAAATTCTTCCAGAAGATTGAAGACACTGGAATACTCCCTGCCAGCTTCTATGAAGCCAACATCACCCTGATACCAAAAGCAGACAGGGACACAACCAAAAAAGAAAACCACAGACCAATATCTCTGATGAACATAGATGCGAAAATATTGAACAAAATTCTAGCCAACCGGATACAGCAGTATATCAAAAAGATTGTTCATCATGACCAAGTGGGGTTTATCCCAGGAATGCCAGGTTGGTTTAATATACGTAAATCAATCAATGTGATCCACCATATCAACAAAAGCAAGACCAAAAACCATATGGTCATATCAATAGATGCAGAGAAAGCCTTTGACAAAATACAACATCCCTTTATGATCAAAACACTACAAAAAATGGGAATAGATGGAAAATTCTTGAAGATAGTGGAGTCTATATATAGCAAACCTACAGCCGACATCATACTCAATGGTGAAAAATTGGAAGCATTTCCACTCGGATCAGGTACTAGACAGGGCTGCCCACTATCACCATTACTATTCAACATAGTGTTGGAAGTTCTTGCCATAGCAATCAGGCAGGAGCAAGGAATTAAAGGGATACAGATTGGAAGAGAAGAAGTCAAACTCTCCTTATTTGCAGATGACATGATAGTATACATGGAAAAACCTAAGGACTCCAGCAAGAAGCTTTTGGAAATCATCTGGAAATACAGTAAGGTGTCAGGCTACAAAATTAGCATTCAAGTCAGTGGCATTCCTCTATGCAAACACTAAGTTAGAAGAAATTGAAATGTAGGAATCAATTCTTTTTACTATAGCAACAAAAATAATAAAATATCTAGGAGTAAACCTAACCAAAGAAGTGAAAGACTTGTATACTGAAAATTATGAGTCACTACTCAAGGAAATTGAAAAAGACACAAAGAAGTGGAAAGATATTCCATGTTCATGGGTTGGAAGAATTAACATCATCAAAATGAATATAGTACCCAGAGCCATCTACAAATTTAATGCTATCCCCATCAAGATCCCAAGCACATTTTTTAGGAGAATAGAACAAATGCTACAAATGTTTATCTGCAACCATAAAAGACCTAGAATTTCCAAAACAATCTTGAGAGAAAAGAACAGAACTGGAGGCATCACACTCCCAGATCTCAAACTGTGTTATAGGGCTATTGTCATCAAAACTGCTTGGTACTGGAACATGAACAGACACACTAAAAAGAAACCACTACCCAAACCAAGAGACCCCTCACAGAATGGGAGAAGATCTTTACATGGCATACATCAGATAGGAGTTTAATAACCAACAAATATAAAGAGCTTGCCAGACTCAACAACAAGACAACAAATAACCCCATCCAAAAATGGGGGGAGGGCTTGGACAGAATATTCACCACAGAAGAGATCCAAAAGGTCGAGAAACACATGAAAAAATGCTCCAAGACTCTGATTGTCAGAGAAATGCAAATAAAGACAACAATGAGGTATCACTTCACTCCTGTGAGAATGTCAGACATCAGAAAAGGTAACAGCAGCAAATGCTGAAGAGGCTGTGGGGTCAAAGGAACCCTCCTGCACTGCTGGTGGGAATGTAAACTGGTCCAGCCTCTGTGGACAACAGTCTGGAGAACTCTCAGAAGGCTAGAAATGGTCCTACCCTATGATCCTGCAATTCCTCTCCTGGGGATATATCCTAAGGAACCCAACACATACATCCAAAAAGATCTGTGTACACATATGTTCTTGGCAGCACAATTTGTAATAGCCAAAACCTGGAAGCAACCCAGGTGTCTAACAACAGAGGAGTGGCTGAGCAAGTTGTGGTATATATACACAATGGAATACTACTCAGCTGTAAAAAATGTTGACTTCACCGTTTTCAGCTGATCTTGGATGGACCTTGAAAAATTCATGTTAAGTGAAATAAGAAACAGAAGGATGAATATGGGATGATCTCGCTCTCAGGCAGAAGTTGAAAAACAAGACCAGAAAAGAAAACACAAGTAGAACCTGAAATGGAATTGGCATATCGCACCAAAGTAAAAGACTCTGGGGTGGGTGGGTGGGGAGAATACAGGTCCATGAAGGATGATAGAGGACCTAGTGGGGGTTGTACATTGTTATATGGGAAACTGGGGAATGTTATGCATGTACAAACTATTGTATTTACTGTTGAATGTAAAACATTAATTCCCCAATAAAGAAATAAACTTAAAAAAAAAAGAAGCAGAAACAGAAACAGCATATAATTAGAATTAAGGAAAGAAAGACAAGTGAAAACAGTAAGTGGAAACTGGGATTCAATGTGGTATGCTGCAACAAAGCAATGGACTCTGGAGAAGGAAGAGCTGGAAAGAGCACTGGGATCCTGGTGGAGAAGGACTTACGTTGGGGGTGAGAGTACAGTGGTGCATTCAATAGAGCGGACACATTACAATGTGCAAGGCCCTAGGTTAGAGGCCCTGCCTCCACCTGGGATGGGGGGAGGGCACTCTTCACAAGTGGTGAAGCAGGTGTCTCTTATCTCTCTCTCTCTATCTCCCACTCTCCTCTCAATTTCTCTATGTCCTATCTAATAAAGAAGAAAAGAAAGGGGGTCGGGTGGTCACACAGGGGGTGTTAAGCGCACATGGCGCAAAGTCCAAGGACCTGGCGAAAGGATCTTAGTTTGAGTCCCCAGTTCCCTACCTGCAAGGGGGTTGATTCACAAGTGGTGAAGCAGATCTGCAGGTGTCTATCTTTGTCTCCCCCTCCTCTCTCTACTTCTCTCTATCCTATCCAACAGCAGTGACATAGATAACAACAACAATAATAATCATCACAACAACAATAAAACAACAAGGGCAACGGGGTGGGAAAGATGGCCTCGGGGAGCAATGGATTTGTAGTGCAGGCACTGAGCCCCAGCAATAACCCTGGAGGCAAAAAAAAAAAAAAAAAGGAAAAGTGGCCATCAGGAGCAATGGTTTATAGTGCAGGCACCAAGTCCCAGTGGTAACCCTAGTGGCAAAATAAACAGTGTTTTGTTTGTAAAACAGTCTTAGGGGCCAGCAAGATAGTTTACCTAGCGGGGTGCTTGCTCTGCTGTGCCAGCAGCCCAGGTTCAAGCCCTCAAGGCACTACACAGGAAGCTTTGGTCTCTCTGCTCTTCTTTAAAAAAACAAGCATACTTCCACTACCCACCGTAATCACAGCCATTCTCTGAGGGGCTATTCGCACTGGTAACTGACTTCTAAAAACCATACCAACTTAGAAACATATAATCTGATCAGAAATATATGACTGACTCAAAGGCAACCCAGGTCAAATGAGTCGACTGGGACAACCACCTCTTAAATGGCACTATATATTGCATTTCCTATTTTCCTACAATACTGACCTATCATATCTGGCTAGATGTTTTCAAAAGGATAGAGATGATCTTAAATAAACACACTTAGATATAAAAAGTATGCCTGGGGCTTCAGGAGGCATGGGGATAGACTCGGAGCCTTTTCAGATCACGCTCCTAATAAACTAGGAGGGAAAAAAAGACCAGCAAAAAAAATCACCTGTAAACTCAGTAAGATACAAAAAAAAGAGTTCTCCAGAAAATCACTAAGATACAGCCACCAAGTTGCAGATGCTACTGCAATTTCTTCTTGAACTCCCTGGGCAGATGACCTCACCAATGAGACTGGGAACCTCACCTCTCCGGGTATGGATCAACCTACCAAAGTCCATGTCCAGTGGAGAAGCAATTAAAGAGGACAGACCTTCCACCTTCAGCACCCCATAAAGAATTTTGGTCCATACTTCCAGAGGGATAAATATTTGGCAAAGATGGCCAAAGGACTTCCGTAGAGAGAAGAAAGCAGGGCCATAGAAATAACATGGGCAAATATATAGAAATATAGTTACAGAAATAATAGTCAACCCATATCTGCAATCTTTGGAAAACTACTACAGTTTCCAATGGAGGGAATGGGGACACAGAACTCTGGTGTTGAGGAAAGTGTAGAATGATACTCCTGTGATCTTATAATTTTTTAAATCACTATTAAATAAAAACTTTTTTAAAAAAAAAAAGTATGTGTGGGGAGCTGGGCGGTAGCACAGTGGGTTAATCGCACATGGTGCAAAGTGCAAGGGTTGGCATAAGCATCCGGTTCAAGCCCCCAGCTCCCCACCTGCAGGGGGTTGCTTCACAAGTGGTGAAGCAGGTCTACAGGTGTCTGTCTTTCTCTCCTCCCCTCTGTCTTCCTGTTCTTCTCAATTTCTATCCAACACAACAATAATGATGACAACAATAACAACTACAACAAGCACAACAAGGGCAACAAAAATGGGAAAAATGGCCTCCAGGAGCAGTGGATTCGTAGTGCAGGCACCGAGCTCTAGTCTAACCCTGGAGGCAAAAAAGAAAAAAAAAAGTATGTCTGAAGTCAAAGTAATATGTTTTCTCTAAAAGTTATCAATTACTGGTACCAACTTCCCTAAATGTAGCACAACTTAACAAAATACACTTTGGGGAAGGGGCATTATTTTCTAACCTTAAGCATCATAACATAAAATGGTTAGTTGGCCAATTCCCTTCCAATAATCTTTTTAAGTATGGATTGACTTGCCTAAGCCCATTATTTAGCAGGGAAGCAATTACAGGAGCCAGACCTTCCACCTTCTGCATCTCACAATGATCTTGGGTCCATACTCCCAGAGGGGTAAAGAATAGGAAAGCTATCAGGGGAGGGGATGGGATACAGAGTTCTGGTGGTGAGAATTGTGTGGAATTGTACCCCTCTTATACTATGGCCTTGCCAGTGTTTCCATCTTATAAATAAAAATTAAAAAAAAAAAAAAGGAGTCAGGCAGTAGCGCAGCAGGTCAAGCACATGTGATGCAAAGCGCAAGGATCGGTGTAAAGATACCAGTTTGAGCCCCGGCTCCCCACCAGCAGGGGTGTTGTTTCACAGGTGGTAAAGTAGGTCTGTGGTGTCTTTCTCTCCCTCTCTCTGTCTTCCCCTCCTCTTTCCATTTTTCTGTCCTATCTAACAACGACGACATCAATAATAACAATAATAACTACAACAACAATAAAAAACAAGGGCAACAAAAAGGGAAAGTAAATAATATTAAAAAAAGAGAGAGTGATTGTAGGTCCACAGCAAAATCAGCGGATGAAACAGTACAGAGACCTCCCCGTAGTTCCTTCCTCCTACCTATGCACAGCCTCTCAGTGGGCCAAACTTTTAGAGAGTTAAGCATGCTCTTTCATGGATGAAATAAAGAAATTACATTAGAAATTATATAATTATATTATATATTAGAAAAAGAAAAGTTGGTAGAGTTCATATATCATGTAAAAGGTTCAAGCCTCCCAACCCCTAACTGCAGGGAGGAAATTTAATGAATGAAGGGCTGCAGGTGTCTTTTTCTCTGCTTCTCTTTTTTCTTCTCTGTAGTTCTCTGTCTCTTACCTCTAAGAAACCACACACACACACACACACACACTGCTAGAGTCACATCCAACCCCAGCAATAACCCTGGTAGCAAATAAAAAAAGATGATTTCAAGCACTAGAACATAGTTCATTCAGTAGAGTACATGCCTTAACCTATGTGAGGCCCTGGGTTCCAGACCAAGCACCCATGCCAGTTTCACGGACAGCACAGAGAGTCCCATGGATGGTGGAGTAGTGCTGTGATGCCTCTCCTTTCTATCTGTCTGTCTCCAAGAAATAAGAAAACAGTCCACAGACATCTCTCAACAATCCTAACACACTCGCAAAGAAAGGATTCATTTCTTGTGCTGCATAAAAAAAAAATTTCAAGAACTCTGACTGCAATTTAAAAATGCTACTACTGTACTTATTTTCACTAGTATGTTAACAGTTAAATACTTACCATATAACATCCAACAAGGAAAGCAGCATTTGCTTGTTTTCTCTGATCAGAACCAGTAAAATGAATAATTTTCTTCCTTATCATTGTAACAGTCTGTATAAAGATGAACCAGTTGTTAGTACTTTCCTTTCATGATTTTTTAAAAAAGATTTTATTTATTTATTAATGGGAAAGATAGGAGGAGAGAGAAAGAAACCAGACATCACTTTGGCACATGTGCTGCCGGGGATCGAACCCAGGACCCTCATGCTTGAGAGTCCAAAGCTTTATCACTGCGCCACCTCCTGGACCACTCCTTTCATTTTTAAAAAAATTTATTATCGAAATGTTTAAATTAAAATTAAAAAAGTACATAGAAGCAGGTAAAAACAAGTCACTCTATAAGAAATCAGGACACTGAGTGGGATGGCAAGGCAGGGTGAGAGTGACGAAGAGATAATGAGGAGAGTCGAAACAGGCTCTTCCAAGGTGTCACTAAATGTTTTTAAGATATGATCAAAATGACTGATGGCCTATGTATATTCAGCTTGCGAAAACTTACTGAGCACTACACTCACAGTCTGTCCCCATTTCTGCAGGGATATTACACTGCAGCACAATTTCTTTTTTAAGGATATTGAATTAAAAATCAGGACACGAGGTAAGTTAGCACATCTCACCTGTACTTCATTACTGTGAGTAGAAAGAAATTAAGGTGGAGGCCAGGCATTGGTGCACCTGGGTAAGTGCATAAGCTACCACATGCAAGAACACGTGTTCGAGCCCCCACCCCCCCACCTGCAGGGTGGAAACTGCATGAGAGATAAAGCAAGTACTGCCAGTGTCTGCCAGTCCCTATCTATCTATCTATCTATCTATCTATCTATCTATCTATCTATCTATCTATCTAGTCTATCTACTTATCTACCTATCACTCACCTCTCAATTTCTCTCTGCCGTAACAAATAAAGGGAAAAAATGGCCACTAGGAGCAGTGGATTTGTGGTGCAGGCACCAAGCCCCAGTGATAAACCTGGTAGCAACAAAAATTTTAAAAATTAAGGTAAGGAACAAGATACATATATATATTTAGGGGTCGGAGGATGATGGTACACCTGGTTGAGCACACACGTTGTATATATATCAGAGAGAAATTGAGAGGGGACAGGGAGACAGAGAAAGAGACAAAGACAGACACCTGCAAACTTGCTTCGCAGATCTTGAAGCAGACCCCCTGCAGGTGGCAAGCCAGGGAGGAGTGGGGGCTCGAACCCCAGGCCTTGTGTTTGGTAATACATGTGCTTAACCAGGTTCATCACTGCCTCCCCCCAACTCCCACCCCCAGGAACAGGATAAATTCAGTTCAATAAGCACATGTTTGTTGGTTTAAGAGTCAACAATAAATGTGCTTGTATTTTTTCCTTCAGTTGTTATATAAGAGATCTAATTTGATTTCAAAAAATTAAATTCAACCAAGCTTTACACAGCACAAGATACTATTAACCCAATTCTCAACACTCCTTGATCATTATTAATTGAGTAGGTGGCAGTGTTTTGATAAGGTTGGATGGTCAACACACTTCAAGTTGTGCTGGTAAATTTTCTTTTTAAAGTATTTATTTATTACCAGCACACTGCTTAGCTCTGGATTATGGTGGTGTGGGAGATTAAACTTGACACTTCGGAGCCTCAGGCATGCATGTCTCTTTGCATAACCTTATATTATTTTCCCCTGCCTATGGCTGGGTCTTTGTCACCATTTTTATGAAAGAGACAGATCAGAGAACCACTCAGCTCTGGCATATAACAGTCCTGTCACAGGGGCATCTAGGGTGTCTGACATGCACGTTCTATGCTCTAAGACTAAGCAATCTCCCTGCCCCTATTCTGGTGAATGTAAAGGGGGAAAAAAATTCCTTTTTTTTTTTTTAAAGGACAAGTACATTTTTATTTGACCCAAAGAACTAAAGTACATAGATGGCTGAATACAGAGGGGAGAAAAAACTTTCAAAATTAAATCAGAGAAATACAAGTAAATGGAGAAGAGATTAAAGAGTGATAACTGGGAAAAGGGGTGGGGAGGAACCTAATTATAAAAGGTCTTTCATATTCAGTTATCTAGTCAAGAAGCCAATAAAGTCCTGAAAGACACAATCTCAGTATTATTGGGTTAACAGTATCTTGTGCTGTGTAAAGCCTGGTTGAATTTAATTTTTTGAAATCAAATTAGAATGAGATTATTCTCTGTAGCAAACACACAGAGAATAGAAAAATAAAAAGCATACAACTTCCTTTTAACATACTAGACTAGCAATTCATTTGGCAGGTAGTTCTAACATGTATGAGGGAGAATTTAAGGTTTATTGCTCAAGGGACAAATCTGTCTTAGTAGCCAAATAAATTTTTAACATGATTTATTTTTTAAGTGAAAATACATTGTATTTCTTCTGTGTGCTAGTCTGACAAGTAACCAACCCATACCAAAATCCAGTATGTTCAACTTGGACATTTACTGTAACTAACTTAGATCTGTTAGCATATAGGAACACTCCTTAATTTGCATGATCAATTCAATATATTTTTTTGTATCATTTAGGGATGAGGTTCAGTGGTAGAACACAGGACTTGGCGTGTGTGAGGTCCCAAATTCAATCCCCGTGTCAGTCACTGTCTTTCCTCAGCTTAAAAACAAATAAACAAATAAAATGAAAAGTTTTTTTTTTTAAAGTAAGTATGCGTGGTCTGAATCCAAACTAATCAACATATACGTTTCTGTAATACAATCTAAAAAATAAACTGCTTAACCTAGTTTCCCCTGATGCTTAATCATAAATGAATAAAAGATCGTGGTGAAAAGTTGTAAGTATTACAGCATCAGGGGGAGATTCAAGATGAAATGAGGAAAACTAAGATGAGTTAACTTTTTAAAAAATGAGTTTGCTGGGGTCGGGCGGTGGTGCACCGGGTTAAGCGCACATAGCAGGAATTGCAAGGACCTGTGCAAGGATCCTGGTTCAACCCCTACAGGTGGGTCACAAGTGGTGAAGCAGGTCTGCAGGTGTCTCTCTCTCTTTCTCTCTGTCTCCCCCCACCCCATGCTCCTCTCTCAAATTCTCTGTCTTAAACAATAAAACGGGGGAAGGCCTCCATGAGCAGTGGATTCGTAGTGCTGGCATCAAGCTCCAGTGATAACCATAAAGGCAAAAAAAAAAAAAATTTAAATAAGTAAGGGAGTCGGGCGGTAGAGCGGTGGGTTAAGCACAGGTGGCGCAAAGTGCAAGGACTGGGCATAAGGCTCCTGGTTCGAGCCTCTGGCTCCTCACCTACAAGTTGCTTCACAAGCAATGAAGCAAGTGTGCAGGTGTCTTATCTTTCTCTCCCTCTCTTTGTCTTCCCCTCCTCTCTTCATTTCTCTCTGTCCTATCCAACAACAACGACATCAATAACTACAACAATAAAATAACAAGGGCAACAAAAGGGAATAAATAAATTAATTTAAATAAATAAATAAATAAAAGAGTTTGCTAACACTCTCTCATCAAAGTGAAGCCAGTAAGGTTATTGACCAAAGCATGAGGAGTTTCTATTGCTGATTTCAATTTCATTAGGTCAATCAGACTCTCATTTTATTAGGCTTTTTACCAATATGAGCCAGAATGAATGAACTTCAACCTAGATTGTTTGAGCAAAACTCTGGAAAATACATACACTCTAATTTTATGAATAATAATTATTAAAAAAGACGTTTGTCCTTAAACACCACAGTGCTGAAGTTTTTTGTTTTTTTTTTAAACTTTTCCTTCCTTAAGACGGGGCTCACAGTAATTGCTCAAGTCAAATTTTAAGTAAAAAAGACTTTACCTTTAGTTTCTTATTTATCTTGCAGCAGTATCTGTAAACCATCGCCAGATTGAGTGGTCCAAAATCTGCATAGAAACTTTAAAAATGAAAAACAAAAAAATCCATGTATAGTCTAGGTGCTTTGAATGTAAATATCTTTTGGCACTTGAAGATCAAATGAAGACAAAAAAAAAAAAAAGAAAAGAAAAGAAAAGAAAAAAAGAAAAGAAAAGAAAACATTCATCAAATTGTCATCACCCATATAACTTTCAGGCACTTACCAACAGAAGATGTACTGAGAAACAAAGCCTATGAGGGACAGAGAGAGAGCTCACCTGGGAAGGTATCTGCTTTGCCAAACAAGTGATTCAAGTTTGGGGCCCTGACTCCCGTAGCACGGAGGGGGAGGGAGAGTTTTGTCACTGTGCTATCTCTACATCTCTCCCTCTGCCTCTTGCTCTCTGTCTGCAACAACCCACAGCATTGAACTAGCAAAGACTAATGTGTGTGCTTTTCCATATGTATTTCTTCACCGGTAAAAACCCACCTTACTTGGCATAACAATTCATATATCATTGTATTTACTGTATAAAATATTTGAATTTTAAATGTAAGTTGTAAAACGTACCATGAAAGGTTTTTTAAAAAAATTATTATTGTAGAGAGACAGAGAGAAATTGAGAGGAGAAAGGGAGATAGGGAGAGAGACACCTGCAGCCCTGCTTCACCACTAGTGAAGCTTTCCCCTTGCAGGTGGGGTCCAGGGGCTTGAACCCGGGTCCTTGCACACTGTTAAGCTGTGTGCTCAGCCAAGTATGCCACCACCTGGCCCCTGTACTACCAAAGTTTTTTTTTTTTTTCCTTTTCTGCCTCCGGGGTTATTGTGGGGCTCACTCAGTGCCTGCACTACGAAGCCACTGCTCCTGGAGGCCGTCTTTCCCATTTTGTTGCCCTTGTTCTTACTGTTGCCATTGCTGTTGTTGATGTTAGATAGGGGAGAGAGAAACTGAGAGAGGAGGGGAAGACAGAGAGGTGGAAAGAAAAGATAGACACCTGCAGACCTGCTTCACCGCCTGTGAAGTGTATCTCCTACAGGTGGGGAGCCGGGGCTCGAACACAGGATCCTTAACACCGTCCTTGCACTTTGCTCAGGGATCCAATTTCCAGGCCTCAGTCCCCAGCTGCAGAGGGAAGCTTCACAAGTAGTGAAGCAAGTACTGCAGGTATCTCTGTCTTTCTCCAACTCCTCCACCCCTCTCAAATTCTCACTGTCCAAGAAAGAAAGAACAGAAAGAGGCCAAAAAAAAAAAAAAAAAGCAATACTTACCTCTCATATTCAAGTTCATTATCTATGCTGAAATAATGTATACTTGATGAACTCTTTGGTCTGCTGTAGAGAATGGCAAAACAAAGGCGATCTGAAATGGAAAAATTGCAATGTTCTTTCCTTCGGATTGTTCTTAAATATTTCACATATCATGATGCAAATTTTCATATGAAGTAAAAAGAAAACATTTGCCATGCATGTTTCAAATGGCTAGGGTACCAGTGAGAAATTTCAAAAATGTTCTCTTTAAGTGGGTAGTAATAGTAATAAAAAGCAGCTTTTTAAATAAGAAATTGCCTTTAGCATGTTTCAAAAGTGGTGACTTTTCAGATAGCAATAAAGGTTAACATCTAGAGAAACTTCTCATCACAAAAGTTTAATTCCTTGTCACTAAGAAATGCCAACAAAATGCAGCACGCATTTAAACCATGAGCTGTCAGCCTGGATAACTTTCACTGTGCCCTACGGTTTCAAGGTAGTCTTAGACTATCATTTAAAAATTAAGTAGAGGAGAAAGTATGCTTTCAAAAGTGTTTCAAATGAATGTTCAGGGCTATAAACACAAACAAAACCACTTGTAGGCTTATCCAATTGTTCTTAATACCTTTTTTGATTCCTAATCACTACTTCTGTGGTGATTTTTCACATTAGACAAAAAAAAAAAAAAGCAATGAGAGGTTTCTACATATGAGTAATAGATGAACTTGTATTGCACAAAACCAGTTAGACTGTTGTGGCTTAGCAAGAATGATAAAGAACTGTAATGCTCAGAACCACAATGCCTCACCCTCTACCCACCAGAAGAAAAAAAAAAAAGACCTGCCTGAAAATACTGGATGAGACAATCATCTGAGATACCACATAGTGTTAACAAATTGTGGCAAAAGCAAGTATAGCACTTATGAAAGTAGAAAATCAAAAAGATGCCAGCTGGCATTCTTCCCCCCAAATGGTAATTTAAACATTCGCCTGCAATTCAACTCACACAACTGCTGTATTTATTTCCTTGTAAACTCAAGGAAAAATGTCTTGTAACCACACACACTCAAATGGATGACGGGGCTCATTCCTTTCCAACCACAAATGACCCATGAACCCTGTCTGCACAAATAGAGGATTTTGCTCCCTGGGGCAGAAATTTCAACTCACCTAGCAGCCATAGGTGTGAGGGTACATGGATGAAAAATGCAAACTGGGTCAATCTGTGAATCGGCTCAAATAAAGCCAAGTCTGGCGACCAGAAGACCCCAGAGACCACCCACGCGCATGGGCGCATGAGAAAACATGGGCCCTGGTTCCCGGAGTCCAAAGCCACGTCCCACAAGCAGTTCGCGGCCTCCCTGATCCCCAGGCACTGTCTCAAGTGGCCCCTGTGCCCCGCTTGCACACCCCACACTCCCTGCACTCACCTTTAATCACCTCGGTCACCAGAGGGGTGCCGACACCCACCCGGTTCATAGCTCCAAAGCATCTGAAAGGCGGGGTGGAATGGAAGGTGACTGCAGTGCAACCAGCTGCTGCCAGAGGGAGTCACTGCGACCACACCCCCAAAGTTTAAAAAAACAAAGTTCAAAGGGCCGCGCCCAGCTCTGGCAACAACCCCGCACTCCAAGGCCCCCAGATGACCACTGCACCGCAAGCTCTGCCAGGCGAGCCAACTCCGGAAGTTGAAAACTTCTCAAATGGCCCCAAATCAGGCGGCAAGGGAGCAGGACGCGGAAATCACCCAGTGCACTCGCCCCGCCTTGGGGACACCCTCGACCCCCCCCCTCCCCTTTGGGGACACCTAGTGTGGCGCCAGGCCTCCTCCAGAATCAGGAATTCTGTAAGGTCAAGCAGAATCCTGCCAAGCCGGGACAAGCAACAGAGCAGAGAGGTAAATGCTGGTTCTCACTGGGGAAAAAGGAAGAGGCTCAGAAAGCCAGGGAAAAGACTGCTCGGAAGGGATGGGCTCAGCTGTAAATGTGACCCGTGTGACGCCGGTCCTTCAGCTGTGCATCTATCCAGTGGCCACCAGGGGCGCTGCTTCAAGGGCAGAGAGAACTGGGGGACCCAACCAGGCCAGAGCTCCTTCCAGAATCCTGTGTTCTATTTATAATTAAGATTTCTCCTCATGAAAGTATATGGGTGTTTGCAAAAGCAATATTCTGACACAACACTAAGAAACCACTTAAAGCCTCTTTTATCATCCACATGTTAGTCGGGGCAGGAGAGAGTAAGAAACAGTATAGCTGTTAAATTAATAACATTCAGAAAAATTTTTATTAGTGAGTTAATAATGATTGACAAGATTGGGGGTAGGAATGCAAATTGAAGCTGCTTCCATGAAAGACAACCGAAGTCAAATTTGGCAGAAACTTTCAAGATTCAAAATTGGAAACTGGCAATCCTGCTACTCTGGCTGATGTGACAGAGTAGAAGGAAATGAAATCTCATGCTTTTAAAATGTCAACGAAACATTCTAATCCATCCTTGCACCAAATCTGGTGTGGCCTTTGAGCCTCCAGTTGGCTACTTCTTTAATAATATTTTTGTTACACAGAAAACATTTTCATGTACAACAGCTATAGCTAACTGGAGATAATTAGCCATAAAACAGAGAAGTGTGTCCTAAAGCAACTGAAAATTGTGCATAGGAGTCAGGCAGCAATATTACAGTTCCTGCTTTTGGGTCTAGTAATATGAACACAATGAATGGGCCTCCGACTATTTCTAGCTCTCACTTGAACTGGACTGAATTCATAAGTCCTAGCAGAACAACTGCACCAGTGCCAGACTTTCTCTACACCTGGGGTAAAGTTGAAGGTAAAGGTAAAGGAAGGAAGGAAGGTAGGAAAGGTGGGAGGAATAGAGTGAGAAAGAAAGAAAGAAAGAAAGAAAGAAAGAAAGAAAGAAAGAAAGAAGAAAAACAGTCGAGTGCACAAGTTACCATGTGCAAGGAGCGATGCTCAAGACCCCAGTCCCCACCTGCAAGGGGGGAAACTTCAGGAATGGTAACATAGTGCAGCAGGCGTGTCTCTCTCTCTCTCTCTTTCTCTTCCCCTTCTCTCTAAAGCAAAAGACTTATCCTAATCTAAGCAAGAAAAAATATGGGTTTACAGAAAGGCTCATAGACTCTCAGTGGGGACAGCACTTCCCACCCCCCCCATCTGTGTATAGGCCCAAGAGAATTGGATCTAATCTGGAATAAAGCAGTTGGGGTGTCATATATATGGCTTTAGCACATAAATATAGACCTGGGCGCGTATGAAAACTTAGTATATGTGAAAATTGGTTTTTGAAATCATAACAAGAAAATCTTACTTGATCAGGAACATATATCTACAAGTATGAAAAGAAAAAAAAACTTCCAATCTCACATACTATATAATGAAGTAAGATTTTTAAAACTGCTATGTAAAAGTTATAGCAGATAATTATACACGTGGAGGATTTTTAAGCATGATACAAAACTCTATTTACTGGATGTGAGGGCGATCTGTCTGCGACATCTGTCACCCCACTGATGGCCAAGGTTGATTCGGCTGATCTGGCTGGCTAGACAGGTGTCCCCATTCCTCCCTCACTGCTCCCTGTGCGAGCTTAGTGGAAGAGGACCGCCTTCCGGGAATAGAGGGTTTACGAGTAGCTGCACTCCCCTGCTAGAACCTCCAAACATGCTCTCAAAACTCTAGTTACAAAGGGAAAGACAGGAACTTACGGGGGAATATTAGAGTTACGCATCACAACAGATTAAAAGTATTTATAATGCAACAGAGCTCAATAGAAAATAAAAACCAATAGTCTACAATTTACAAACTAAATAAAATGATGGGTAGCATATAAAAGAAAATTAATCTCACCAGTGGCTCCACATTAATACAGTACATCACCATGAACAGGCTCCAGAAAAAAGTCACTTAAGTGTCTCACCAAACACAGAAAACAAAGTCATTAAAATCAAGTCATTAAAACCAATTAATTCTTTCTATGGTGGTACTCAAAGAGAACTACTTAATTCAATAAAGATGATTTTCCAAATAACTTTGGCAAAGATCATAGTTCATGCCTAAGTTTTAAAATATCTCACCCTGAAATGTAAAGTGGCAAAAATTCTTAAGATCACTACTTCTGTTTAACAGTATAACAGGAAGTGTTAGTTGGTGCCAAGAAACGAAATGGGAAACAAAGTTGTACTTATGTTTAGACACTGATTGTCTCCACATAAAATACAAGATACCCCAGGGCAGACAATCGAACCACATGTCCTGGAGGCCCACCACCCCAGATCCCTGCCCCACTAGGCAGAGACAGACAGACTGGGTGTATGGATCCAACTGTCAATGCCCATGATCAGTGGGAAGCAATTACAGAAGCTGGACCCTCCACCTTCTGCACCCCATAATGACCATGCTCCCAGAGGGTTAAAGACTAGGAAAGCAATCAGGAGAGGGAATGGGATACAGAGTTTTGGTGGCGGCGGGAACTGTGTGGAATTGTACCCCTCTTATCTATAGTCTTGTCCGTATTTCCAGTTTATAAATAAAAACTTAAAAAATCTAAATAAAATACAAGGTAATCTGTAGAGGAACTACAAGAATAAGATAGTAAACTTCTGCAAATTTCATGTTCAGGATAACTTAATACAAAACCCATGAATCTCTCTGTATATTTACATTAACCAAGGCACAGCCCCTCTGGAAGACTATACGGCGAGTCCTTAGACAAACAGAAGCGGAGTTACACTATGATCCAGAAATACCACTCTTCAGAATTGATCCAAAAGAACTGCAAACACTAATTCAAAGAGATCTACGTACTTGTATGCTGTGCCAGTGACTGATTGCAGGTGTAAGTAATTCCAGTGTCTACAGATCCACATGCACACAGATATAAACTAAGCCCTAGCTATCGTTTTACCAGTAATAAAATCAACCTTTTATTCTTCATCAACTTAACTCCTATGTTCCTCTATCAAGTGTCCTAGAACTAAAGCTGGGAAAAGAGTAATCTTATGTATTTAGATGTCCCAGACATATTTCCCTATGTTATGTTAGTCTCCATACGCATATTCTCAAACTAGTTTATGAATATTTTAAAGGGGACCACTAGGACAACTGTAATGGTGTCCATGTTTTTTTAATCATTTGAGCAAGAGAAAATGAAAATGGGCAGGCAGTGATGCACCTGATTGGTTGAGCTCACATGTTACAATGTGCAAGGTCCTGGGTTCAAACTCCCAGTCCCCACCTGCAGAGGGCAAGCTTTGTCAGCTGGCAAGTCTGTCTGTGTGTGTCTCTCTCCCTCTCCCTCCCCTACTTCCCTCTCAATTTCTGTCTCTATCCAGTAAACAAATGAGTAAAATATTTTTTAAAAGAGAAAATGAAACAAAGAAAAAGAGATCACAGTACCAGACAACAAGAAGAAACAGCATGGCAAACAGGAAAGAGAATACAATGTAATCATCAGTTAAATGTCTCGGTGGTAACAAGTATGGACATTCACTGATTAAATGATTAAAATTTCAACTTCAGTTTAAAAGTTCAGGTTTTTATCTTGCAGATATGTAAAAATGTACTCCTCAATGAAGTGGCATAAAACTTTTAAAGAAAACCATATAGGAAATATTGAAAGAAGAGAAAAGGTGTGTTGGACAACTGTTAGAAAAAAAAAGCAAGTATAAGAAAATCGATAATAAAATAGAATTCAAAGCAAAAATCAGTAATAAGACAAAGATGTATAATTATTAAAGACTTACTCTCAAGAAAAAAAGGGGGTGAGGTTGCACTGTAGCACTCAGCTGACCATAGGTATGAAAATGCACAAAGACCCAGGTTCAAGGTTTTGGACCTCACCTGCCAAGGGAAAGCTTTGCAAATGGTGAAGCAGCCCTGCAGGTGTCTCTCTGTCTCACTCTTTCTATCTCTCAATTTCTGTCCTTACTCAATAAATAAATAAACATAAAGAATATTGTTTTAAAAGACTTAATCTACCCAGAGATGATCACAATCACACATTTTAGGGCAACAGGTTTAAAATCTACTGAAAATTAGAGATTATAATCATAAAAGACTCATATACCTCAAAACATAAGAAACTGTCCTAGTAAAACCAGAAAATATTCTCACCAAAGAGCCTGTTGCAAGAAATCAAAGACATCACAAGGAAATTTCACTGCGTTTTTGGCAGTGGCACACCAGGCTGAGTGCACGTTACCATGAGCAAGGACCTGGTTCAAGACCCTGGTGCAGCGAGGTGCTGCAAGTGACTCTATTTCTCTCTTCCTCTCCGTCTTCTCTCACCTCTCAATTTTTCACTATTCTATCAAAAAAAAAGAAAAAAATGGCCACCAGGAACAGTAGATTCATGTACAGGCATCCAATAACCCTGGTGGCAATTAAAAATAAAGGGGGATCTTATCCTATAGCATTGTCAATATTTCTGTTTTATAAATGAAAAAAAAAAAAAAAACGAAGGGGGAAAAGTCACCTCAAAAGCCTCAGTAAATTTTTTTATTTTGATTAAAAGATAACACTACATCATCATCATCATTTCAGTGTCCTGCTCAGTTCTGGTTTATGGTAGTGCCAGGAGCTGAATCCAGAACTTGGAGCCTCAAGATATGAAAGTCTTTTTGCATATTATGCTATCTCCCTGGCCATCTATATGTTTGTGAGATTCATTTATAACTTGAAATAAAGAAGTAAAAATAATACAAGTTACAGTGAAATGTCAATAAGAATCTGTAATCTCGGGAGTCGGGTGGTAGCGTAGTGGGTTAAGCACAGGTAGCACAAAGTGCAAGGACTGGCAGAAGGATCCCGGTTTGAGCTCCCGGCTCCCCACCTGCAGGGGTGTCTCCTCACAGGAGGTGAGGCAGGTCTGCAGGTGTCTGTCTTTCTCTCCCCGTCTTCCCCTCCTCACTCCATTTCTCTCTGTCCTACCCAACAACAATGATATCAATAATAACTACAACAATAAAACAACAAGGCCAACTAAAGGGAATAAATAAAAAAAAAGAATCTGTAATCTCTCACTTAAAAGAAATCTTGCAGGCATTTGTGGCCTTAAGATGCCCAACCTCCAAAACTAGGTGATATATTAAAATTGCAAACAATCCAACAGAAAATTAAGTCAGATCTTAAAAAGGCAAGTCACATAAATGAAGACAAATGGCAAAAAAAAGTGCTATGTTTATTTATCCTAATTGGCAATTAGGAATGTAAAAATTATAAACAATAAAACAATCACACTGTCAAACTGAAAAATAATTTAAAAACTGCTATCAATTAAAGAAAGGTTGCAGGGAAATTGCTACTTTAACACAAGAAAGGTGTCGCTGTAAATCTGATAGGATTCTGGTGAACATTTATTTGTTTGTACATGGTGACCCAGCCAGCACCCTCTCTTCACACCTACCTCAGATAAATACTTACATACGGGAGTCAGGCGGTAGCACAGTGGGTTAAGCGCACATGGCACAAAGCAAGGACCTGCATAAGGATCCTGGTTCGAGCTCCCGGCTCCCCAACTGCAGGGAAGTTGCTACACAAGCGGTGAAGCAGGTCTGCAGGTGTCTGTCTTTCTCTCCCCCCTCTGTCTTCCCCGCCTCTCTCCATTTCTCTCTGTCCTATCCAACAACAACGACATCAATAGTAACTACAACAAGGGCAACAAAAGGGAATAAATATTTTAAAAAAAGAAATACTTATATACATACACATAAGCACTAATAAGTATGCATAAGAATATTTACTATAATACTCTAGAGTAAAAGTAAATGTGCATGAAAACTGTCATTAAAAAGGGTTGAGAAGGCCAGGGTTAAGCACACATAGTACAAAGTGCAAGGACCCAGTTCCACTCCCCACTTCCCACCTGCAGGGGGACATTACACAAGCGGTGAAGCAGGTCTGCAGGTGTCAACGTTTCTTGCACCCAGGGGGTCTTTATCCTCCCCATCTCTCTCAATTTCTCTGTCCTATCCAATTAAAAAAAATGGGGTAAAAGGCCTCCAGGAGCAGTGGACTCACAGTGCCAGCACCAAGTCCAACAATAACCCTGGAGGCAAAATAAGTAAATAAAGGGTAAGGGGACATATACATAAAAAGGAAACAGATACATAAACTATAGCCATCTGAATGTGACTTAAAATTAATGAGGTCCATCACCATAACTCTTCCTCAGCAAAACAATATATATATATATATATATATATATATATATATATATATATATAAATTTATAAAAAGGAAACATTGACTGAACCATAGGATAAGAGGGGTACAATTCCACACAATTCCCACCAGAACTCCGTATCCCATCCCCTCCCCTGATAGCTTTCCTATTCTTTAACCCTCTGGGAGTATGGACCCAAGGTCATTGAGGAATGCAGAAGGTGGAAGGTCTGGCTTCTGTAATTGCTTCCCTGCTGAAGATGAGCGTTGACAGGTTGATCCATACTCCCAGCCTGCCTCTCTCTTTCCCTAGTAGGGTGGGTCTCTGGGGAAGGTGAGCTCCAGGACACACTGGTGGGCTTGTCTGTCTAGGGAAGTCTGGTCGGCATCATGCTAGCATCTGGAACCTCATGGCTGAAAAGGGAGTTAACATACAAAGCCAAACAAATTGTTGAGCAATCATGAATTTACAGGCTGGAATAGTGCAGATGAAGAGTTGGGGATGGGGGTCCTCCATTTTGTAGACAGCTAGCAGGCATATTTTAGTTCTATTCCAAAGGGCCTGTGGCTATACTAGGTTGTTTTTTGTTTCTTTTTTTTTCCCTGAGCCTGAAATCTGATATGCAGGTGGACCCAAGTTATTGTCTGGGGAGATGATATCATGGCTGGAAAAGGAACAAAAAGCTGGATCAGGGAAGAGAGTAGCTCCCTAATATGGGAAAGGGGTATAAATATTGTTGACTGTAAACCCCACTGATTTGATTTGGTCTGGGGCCCATATTCAGCTTAGGAGCCTATGTGACCTCTGCATCCCTGTAGATCTGAGCTTACATTCTGTGGTCATGAGTAGGAACATTCCAAACTGCCCTGATTTCAGGACCCATCTTCCTCAGGTGTAGCATAGAATATGTTGTCCAGCCTCCCTTCAGAGGATGGAACATTCTTTACTGTTGTTGATCCAAGTTGAGGGCAAGGTCCTATGGGAGTTAAATATATTTTTAAAAACTAACTGCACAACAGATTATGGGGAAATGATATGATATAAATCAAAATTATCATATCTTTACAGGTAAATTTCTATGTAGGGAAATTAAAAAGCAACTGGAAAAATATCACAACCAAATAGTTTATGGAGACAGAATGGGACTGGGGGGGATGTTTATTTTATTGGCGTTACTCAAGTTTTTAAAAAAACATCTTGGTATTAGTTTATAATTGAAAATATATTTCTCTGGGGAGTAAGGAAGGGTTAGGAATACACACATTTCACCTTTCATGATTATACTGCCCTCAGCTGGGATGTCCTACTTGCAATGTTAATAAGTGTGGTGAAACAACAGCTATTTCCAGTCTGGGTAAGATCTAGATGCCCAGGGTAGACATAAGTTTATATAAAGCATTAGTTACTTACACTCTTAAATGAAAAGATGATTTAATAACTCCAACCAGCTGCTTTTCACCACCCTCACTCATCTAACTTTCAACTCAGGGCTAGAAATGCAATGTTGTTAGACTCTTACTGCCATTTTATGAAGAATGACAATAATACATCTGCAAACATTCTTTTAAAACCATGTACCCAAAAACTTAAATCATTGGATCGTTTCTTATCTTATATAATGGAAAGGGTTTGCTAAGCTATTTTCATACTGCATATGAAAATAATACACAATGTGAAATGTACACAATTTGCTTTAGGCTACCATGAGGTCAATGAAGGTAGCTGCTTTAATCTGAAACTAGCATTCCAGAAATAGCTAGCAATTATAACTGCAGGGAAGCCAAAGTTAAAGGTAACAAAGTTAACATATTTTTTCCCTGCTATCCTTTCACTGAAGAATTCATCATTTAAATATCTAATGCCCCCAAATTTTTATTCTGGCCAAGTGGTGGCACACCTGGTTGAACACACGTTACAATGGGCAAGGACCTGAGTAACAAAGCCTCCAGTCCCCACCTGCAGGGGGAAAGCTTTGCAAGTGGTGAGGTAGTGCTGCAGGTGTCTCTCTCTTTCTCTCTCTCTCTCCCTCTTCCTCTACCCTCTCAATTTCTAGCTGTCTCTATCTAATAAATAAAGATACTAAAGATAATTTTTTAAAAATTATTCATTGTACCCCTCTTATCCTATGGTCTTGTCAAGTGTTTCCATTTTATAAATAAATAATTTTTTAAAAAATGGAAAAAAAAGAAAGAAGCAGACTGGGGGTATGGACCAACCTGTCAATGCCTATGTCCAGCAGAGAAGCAATTACAGAAGCCAGACCTTCCACTTTCTGCACCTCATAAAGAACTTATACTTATTTATTTTCACTTTTGTTGCCCTTGTTATTTTTTTATTGTTGTTGTTACGGATGTCGTCATTGTTAGATAGGACAGAGAGAAACAGAGAGAGGAGGGGAAGACAGAGGGGGAGAGAAAGATAAGACACCTGCAGACCTGCTTCACCACTTGTGAAGCGACTCCCCTGCGAGTGGGAAGCTGGGGGTTCGAACTGGGATCCTTACTCCGGTCCTTGTGCTTTGTGCCACGTGTGCTTAACCCACTGAGCTACCACTCGACTCCCCCCTATAAAGAATTTTGGTCCATACTCCCAGAGGGATAAAGAATAGGGAAGTTTCCAATGGAGGAGATGGGACATGGAACTCTGGTGGTGGGAACTGTGTGGAACTGTACCCATTAACTTGCAATCTTGTTAATCATTATTAAATCACTAATGAAAAAAATCAAAAAAGAAAAAAAATTAGTCATAAAACTTGCAGTGGGTGGGGGTATAACATAATGGTTATGTAAAGACACTTTCATGCCTGAGGCTCTCAAGCCCCAGGTTCAATCCCCCCCACGCCTCCATAAGCCAGAGCTGAGCAGTTCTCTGGTAAAAAATAAACTTGTAGCTTGCTAATTAGAATAACAATTGTTAGAAACGGGTTCTTATTGGTGAAAAGAAACTCTGCAAAGAGACTCTGAAGCCTGAGATTCCAAAGTCCCAGGTTCAATACCTCGGCACCACCATCAGTCAGAGCTGAGCAGAGCTCTGGTAAAATAATAATAATGAAATAAAATAGCACACCAATTTGGCTGTGGTTTCCTTTGTTAATAAGTGGTAGGAATGAATAAGGGTACACATTTAGAAAATTTTTAAATGGGAAATAGGGTAAAAGCTTTGAAGACATTTTATGAAAGGAGTTACAGAAAGAGCCTACAAAAGCTCGTGAAAATGGCATTCAAATTAAAGAAATGCAAATTAAAGCCACAAAGAAATACCACTTCACACCCACTAGAATGGCTAAAATTAGAAGAATGGCAATATCAATTGTTGGGGAAGATATAAGAGAAACTGAAATTCTCAAATATTACTAATGGAAATTTAAAATGTACAATAACTTGGGTCCACCTGCATATCAGATGTCAGGCTCAGGCAGAAACTGATGGAGTCATGGGTCCTTTGGAATTTACCTAGAATAGACCTACTAGCTATTTCCAAAACAGGAGACACCAAATCTTCATCTGCAATATTCCAGTCTTTAGATTCATGATTAGTCAACAATTTGTTTGGCTTTATATATTAACTCTTTTTTCAGCCACAAGGTTCTAGATGCTAGCATGATGCCAACCAGACTTCCCTGGACAGACGAACCCACCAATGTGTCCTGGAGCCCCGCTTCCCCAGAACCCCACCCCACTAGGCAAAGAGAGAGACAGGCTGAGAGTATGGATCGACCTTGCCAATGCCCATGTTCAGCAGGGAAGCAATAACAGAAGCCAGAGACCTTCCACCTTCTGCACCCCATAATGACCCTAGGTCCATACTCCCAAGGGGTTAAAGAATAGGGAAGCTATCAGGGGAGGAGATGGGATACGGAGTTCTGGTGATGGGAATTGTACCCCTCTTATCCTATGGTTTTTGTCAGTGTTTCCATTTTATACATAAATTTTTTTAATGTACAATAAAATTAAAACATGGGGGGGGCGCAGTGGTAGCGCGGTGGGTTAAGCGCACAAGGCCTGATGGAAGGATGCGGGTTCAAGGCTCCGGTTCCCCACCTGCAGGGGAGTCACTTCACAAGTGGTGAAGCAGGTCTGCAGGTGTCTGTCTTTCTCCTTCTCTGTCTTCGCCATCTCTCTCGATTTCTCTCTGTCTTATCTAGCAACAACGACAGCAATAACAACAATAATAATGACAGCAACAACGATAAACAACAAGGGCAACAAAAGGGAAAAAATGGCCTCCAGGAGCAGTGGATTCATAGTGCAGGCACTGAACCCCAGTGATAACCCTGGAGGCAAAAAAAAAAAATAGAAATTTAGCAGTTTCTTAGAAAGTGACATATACTTTTCCTATTATCCATACATTGTACTCCCAAGTATGTATACCTAAAAGAAAGTGAAACATGTCTACAAAAAGACTTGTATGTGAGTATTGGTAGCAGTTTTGTGATAGCCAAAAGCTGGAAACAGTGGAATGTGCATCAATATGGAAGCAGATTATGGAATATTCATGTAATACGAGCTGAGTTGTCAATGATAACAAGAGAAAAACAGTGCTGAGCGAATCAATTCATGTCATACTCTATAATTCCAGACAAAGTTCAATAGGCTAAATGAGTCTCTACACCAAAAGACTGATTGAACAGTGATTTCCTGTAGTAAGAGGAAGTTGACTGGAAAGGGAGTCAGAAAGAAAACACGAGTTCATAAATGTATACACTTGTTAAAATTCAAACTGCACACATCTGTGCATTTTACAGTATACAATTTTTTATTAGTGGGACAAGAGACAGCTGAGGTAGCTGAAAAGAATCTTAGCTGATATAGATCCATGAAATGTCTACAAAATTTTTCTAAGGATTTATTTTAGTTATTTCACATGATGGCAAGTTACACATGAAATGAGAGAGAAGCCAAAGCATTCATCTGGTACATGAAGTGCCAGGAATTGAACTGGAAATCTCAGACATGCAAACCCAATGTTCAACTAGTTATTTCCCCAGCAAACAACAACAAAAACCTACAGAATTAATTAATGAAGCATCCTGTACAGAAGTAATTAAAAATTCTGCCTGACTGAGAATATGGATCGACCCGTCAACGCCCATGTTCATCAGGGAAGCAATTATAGAAGCCAGACCTTCCACCTTCTGTATCCCACAATGACCTTGGGTCCATACTCCCAGAGGGATAAAGAATAGGAAAGCTATCAGGGGAGGGAATGAGATACAGAGTTCTGGTGGTGGGAATTGTGTGGCGTTGTACCCCTCTTATCCTATGAGTTTGTCAGTGTTTCCTTTTTATAAACAAACAAACAACAAAAGACTTCTGCCTGAGACAGCAAAATAGATCACCTGGAAAGTACACCTGCTTTACCATGTATTCAAACCCAGACCTCACCACACTGCAAGAAACTTCAGTGTTGGGAGTCGGGCAGTAGCGCAGTGGGTTAAGTGCACATGGTGCGAAGTGCAAGGACCAGCATAAGTATCCGAGTTCGAGCCCCCGGCTCCCCCACCTGCAGGGGAGTCGCTTCACAAGTGGTGAAGCAGGTCTGCAGGTGTCTATCTTTCTCTCCCCCTCTCTGTCTTCTCCTCCTCTCTCCATTTCTCTCTGTCCTATCCAACAATGACGACAACAGCAGCAGCAATAATAACTACAACAATAAAAACAAAACAAAACAAGGGCAACAAAAGGGAAAATAAATAATAAATAAATATAAAAGAAACTTCAGTGTTGTGGTAAAGCCACGGTTAAAACAAAAAATTATTATTTTGCCCCAAATGTATGGAATAAACAATGGATACTAAGCTATATTGCAAGTTACAATATCCCTATTATCTTACAACCTTGGAAATCAGTATTAAATCACTGATAAAAAAATTTAAAAGAAAACAGAACAAAACAAAAAAGACCTATCAGAAAAAAAAGTGTGTGTACCTGGTAGAAAGACTGTCACAGGTTTTTGAAACGTTAAAACAGTTTCATTCTTTTGGTCTACAAGAAACTTAAAAGAAAGCTGTTTCTACGTCTTTAAAATCTTCGCAAAAAATAGGAACTATCTCTTTAGTAGAAACAGGATCTGCCTTTCTTTTAAGAATACTTTTTTAAAATCTTTTTTTCTATACTTATTTATTCCCTTTTATTGCCCTTGTTTTATTGCTGTTGTAGTTATTGTTGTTATTGATGTCGTTGTTGTTGGATAGAACAGAGAGAAATGGAGAGAGGAGGGGAAGACAGAGAGGGGGAGGGAAAGACAGACACCTGCAGACCTGCTTCACCGCCTATGAAGCGACTCCCCTGCAGGTGGGGAGCTGGGGGCTCAAACCAGGATCCTTCCGCTGATCCTTGAGCTTTGTGCCAGGTGCGCTTAACCCACTGCGCTACTGCCCGACTCCCAGGATCTGCCATTCTGTCAACCACAATTTTAAAACTACTCTGAACTGACAATAAGGGAAAACACAGTGACTCTTAATACTATGTCCTACGGCTACAGCTTTAAGACTGGCTTCAAATAACAAATACAGCAGAATACTCTGGAGTTCTTACAGCTTTTCTCTTTTCCTTAGACTGAATGATCAACATAATGATCCAGCTCTCTTGTGCATCTGAAATACTAAATTAAATAAAATAATCTTTTCTAAAAATCTGCTGTCTCTCACTACCGTGTCAAAGTCTGGCTTTAAGGAAAGTCTATTATAGTTTAATGATTCTTTTAAGTTCCTTGCTAAACTGAGTTGTTCTTTTTCCTGTCAGTGTTTCATGTCTGCACAATTCTACTGCTTATAATAAATTTATATATATATCTCCACCCTCTTTAATTCCAGGCAGAAAGAGGTCGAGTCAGTGGATTGATCCCTTGCATCTGGTAAAGTGTGTACTCTACTGGGTAAGCCATCTCCTAGCCCTGAGTATTTTATATTAGCTTTTAAAATATTCCTTTTTACCAGTGATTTAATAATGGTCTGTAAGACTGTAGGGGTATAGTTTCATACTGCACCCACTACCAAAGTTCTGAGCCACCCCCAACCCCGCCCACACACACCAACTGCTCTGATAAAACACCTGAGTTCTCACAAAATATGAGAAGCAATTTAGTTACTAATCTTTTTTTTTTTTTGAAAGTTCCTTTGCTTTAATTATCAATATTCCACATGAGTGAAACCATTCGGTAATCCTTTTGTCTCTCTCATTTCACTAAGCATAAGCACCTTTAGTTCTACCCACTTTGTCTTGAGAGAAACAATATATAACTTAATTTTTTCTTTTCAAAACCGACAACCACATTATATAAAAACTAAGCTTTTCTTAGGTGTTTGGTCCCTCACCCCCCATACCCTCTTTACAGCCTCAAAGCTTTGCTTCCTTGGGAAAATGGCAGTAACACAGAAATAACACGGTGGGAGGTCCACTAGGAGAGAAGTGGAAACAGCACAGCTTCGTAGAAGTCTAAGACAGAGTGGAATGGTCTCTGAAAGCGTCTATTAACCCAGGTACACAATGTTATTCTACACAGGAGCATTCCTCCTTTATTCACAGGTAACTTTTTAACACAACAGATTTTCACAGCGGTTAACATTTAGCTCTCTGCAGTAGTTTAACATGAAAAAAAAAAGCACAAGGATATTGAGAAATTTGTTTCAACTTTGATTTGGAGGAGGTGAAAGCTCTTGCTGAGATTAACATAATAACTTTTAAATTAGTCTCCTTTACCTTCTTAAATCTGAGGGGTTGTTTTTATTACTAAAAAGTGACTTTAGGAAAAAATCATTAAAATCCAGGAATGGTAATTTCAATGCTTAATTATATTTATTACCTATTTCATAACAAAGTGGTACTTAGCTGATAGCTATGGTGCTATAATAAACAAGAGGCGGTTTCGTGGGATAGATAAATTCATGCTTGCTAAATGGAAGGCCCTGGATTCCATCCCCCACCAACACAAAAAACAGAACAATAATGTACTGGAGTTTTCTCCTTTTTCCTCCTTCCATTTCATAAAAGTAGAAATATAAAAAAGCAAAAATAGCCAAGGAAAAATATTTTTCTGAAAAGAGCTCAAATAACAGCGAGGGGAAATAATTCAAATAGTAGAGGGCAAGATGTGTGTCTGCATGCCAGAGGTGCTTGGTTTGGTCCACAGCACTACATGTGCTGGAGAGGTGCTCTGCTCTGATTGCTTGTCTGCTCTTAGTGTCTCTCTGAACTTCTCTGTTCCAGACTCTTGGAAACAGAGTTGGCAGTCAGCTGAGGTAAAGAACAAACACCTCATCACAGACCCCTGCGAGCGTCAACCCGGCTTTGACCTAGCACGTTATGATTGGGCCCTCCTCAATCGCTATGGAACAGGCCATGGCCGGTGCGCCGCTATGTTCCATCGCTGGGGAGCCAGAGACGACACGAACTGCCCCTGCGGCTACAGACAGACTATGACCCACATAGTCAACGACTGCCACCTCTCCAGATTCAAAGGAGGTCTCGAAACTTGACATCAGGCTCAACCTGACGCTGTTGACTGGCTACGGAAGAAGGGCAAACGCTAGAAGAAGAAGTGTCTCTTTCTCTCTAGTTTTCATGAAATAATTGTGTAAAGTGTTGAGGTCTCCATTACTTACACAACCTGTTTCTGCACCTGGCATTTATTTATAAAACCACGATTTATTGAACAGAAATTCTGAGATAGAGGCCAGGTGGTGGCGCACCTGGTTAAGCGCACACACTACAGAGCACAAAGACCCAAATTCAAGCCCCTGGTCCCCACCTGCAGGGGGAAAGCTTCACAAGTGGTGAAACAGAGCTTCAGGTGTCTCTCTGTCTCTTTCCCTCTCTATCTCCCCCTCTTCTCAATAATAAATAATTAAAAAAAAAATTTTAAAGAAAAATTCTGAGATAGACCCATACAAGAATGTAATATATGATAAATTAAATTTGATTTTTATAAATAAGTGATATTAAATAGCTATCTTAAAAGGAGAGCAAGAGGCTCTAAAATTTCACAGCAGAATAAATTTCAAATGGAAAAAATATTTTAATGGAAAGTAAATTAGGGGCCGGGTGGTGGCGCACCTGGTTCAAGTCCCCGGTCCACACCTGCAGAGGGAATGCTTCACGAGTGGTGAAGCAGTGCTATAGGTGTGTCTCTTTCTCTCTATCCCACCCTTCCCTCTTGATCTGGCTGTCTCTATCCAATAAATAAAGACAATAAAAAAAATTTTTTTTAAGAAAGTAAATTAAAGGGGCCAGGAGGTGGTGTAGTCAGTAAAACACATAAGCATTATCATGAGCAAGGGCCCAGCCCAGGTCCAAGCGTCCAGTCCCCACCTGCAGGGAAGCTTCACAAGTGATAAAGCAGTGCTGCAGACGTTTCTCTTCTCGTTCCCTCTCTATGACCTGTTTACCTCTCAATTTCTCTTTCTCTAAAGTAAATATTTTACAAAAATAAATTTCAATGTAAGAGAGATAGCTCGTCAAGTAGGACACATACCTTTTCCATGCTTACAGGCTAGGTCCAAGTACTGGAATCAGATGAGAACATGACACTTCAGTGGGGGAAGCCCTGGTGCTACAGAGTGTGCGTCTGTCTGTCTGTCTGTCTGTCTGTCTGTCTGTCTGTCTGTCTTTGAATGAAAAAGTTGACTTGGGAGCAGTGAAGTCATGTTTGCATAATGCCCTGGCTCTGCAAAAACCAAACAAATGTGCAAGTGTGTTTGAAAGAGATCAAACGGAAGAAAGAAAAGGCACTTTTAAATTTTGTGATTATAGTGGTTCACCAGATTATACTACACTCACCACCCTAGTTCTGTGCCCCCACATTTTCAACAGATTCAACACAGTAAATAATGTTTTCCAAGATCCTGGATATTGGGCAATAGCAGACCAGTTTTCCCTAAGGACAGTAATTCCTGAGACACGAGCAACAAAAAAGGTGCATTTACCACTGCTCCAGCTCAAAGAGGATAAGTGGTAGCAGAACCCAGAAGATACCCAAGCTGAGCAGGTGTAACTTCGACCAAAAAAAGACAAGAAAGCAAAAGTTCACAGGACAGAGAAGTAAGCTCACGGGGGTGAACCACAGAGATTTGTAAAAGAGTCCAAACATTTAACATTACATAATATGCACATGAAGAAAAAACTATAAGAAAAGGCTTTGAATAAATGATGTTTAACACAAACAAGTGCAGTGGAGAGCACTTGTTCTCACTGGCCTTTATGTAAAAACTGCTAAGGCCCAGAGCATTGGGTAAAGTACTCAGGAAGTCCTTCTCTCAATAATGAATAATTAGCCCTCAACTAAACACTGATATAGGGATACCTGAGAAATCAGAAAAACAAGACCTAAAAGTATGAAACCTTGCCTTTCCGAGTAAATTAACTGCCTCCCTAAGTAAAACTCAAGAAGATTTATTAAAATATAAAAATATCCAAAGCTTCTTCACAGCAAAAGAAACCACTACCCAAACCAAGAGACCCCTCACAGAATGGGAGAAGATCTTTACATGCCATACATCAGATAAGAGTTTAATAACCAACATATATAAAGAGCTTGCCAGACTCAACAACAAGACAACAAATAACCCCATCCAAAAATGGGGGGAGGACTTGGACAGAATATTCACCACAGAAGAGATCCAAAAGGCCGAGAAACACATGAAAAAATGCTCCAAATCTCTGATTGTCAGAGAAATGCAAATAAAGACAACAATGAGATATCACTTCACTCCTGTGAGAATGTCAGACATCAGAAAAGGTAACAGCAGCAAATGCTGGAGAGGGTGTGGGGTCAAAGGAACCCTCCTGCACTACTGGTGGGAATGTAAACTGGTCCAACCTCTGTGGAGAACAGTCTGGAGAACTCTCAGAAGGCTAGAAATGGACCTACCCTATGACCCTGCAATTCCCCTCCTGGGGATATATCCTAAGGAACCCAACACATCCATCCAAAAAGATCTGTGTACACATATGTTCTTGGCAGCACAATTTGTAATAGCCAAAACCTGGAAGCAACCCAGGTGTCCAACAACAGATGAGTGGCTGAGCAAGTTGTGGTCTATATACACAATGGAATACTACTCAGCTGTAAAAAATGGTGACTTCACCGTTTTCAGCTGATCTTGGATGGACCTTGAAAAAATCATATTGAGTGAAATAAGTCAGAAACAGAAGGATGAATATGGGATGATCTCACTCTCAGGCCGAAGTTGAAAAACAAGATTAGAAAAGAAAACACAAGTCGAACCTGAAATGGAATTGGAGTATTACACCAAAGTAAAAGACTCTGGGGTGGGTGGGTGGAGAGAATACAGGTCCATAAAGGACGATAAATGACATAGTGGGGGTTGTATTGTTAAATGGGAATCTGGGGAATGTTATGCATGTACAAACTATCGTATTTACTGTTGAATGTAAAGCATTAATTCCCCAATAAAGAAATAAATTATTAAAATAAATAAATAAATAAATAAATAAAAATATCCAACGGTTACTACGACAAAATTCAGCAACTAATCAAAGATTGCTAGACATACAGAAACAAACAAAAAATGGCTATATTGAAGAGAATAATCATTCAAAATAGATCAGAATTGATGCACAAGTTTGGATTAGCAAAGAGAGGTATTTTTAAAAAAAGTAGTTATAACTATTCTAGAGTTTAAGTAGATGACAATATGTACCCACATATAAACTCTTATGTGTCACAAGGACCCAGGTTCAAGCCCCTGGTCCCTACCTGCAGGCAGAAAGCATCACAAGAAGCAGGGCTGCAGTGGTCCAGGAGGTGGCACAGTGGATAAAACACTGGATTCTCTAGCATGAGGTCCTGAGTTCAATCCCGGGCAGCACATGTACCAGTGACAAACTGGTTCTTTCTCTCTCTCCTCCTATCTTTCTCATTAATAAATAAATAAAATCTTAAAAAAAAAAAAGGGGGGGGGAAGCAGTAGATAGCATAATGGTTATGCAAACAGACTTTCATGCCTGAGGCTCCAAAGTCCCAGCATCAAAAATCAAAATCCCCTGCACCACCATAAGCCAGAGCTGAGCAATGCTCTGGTGGAAAAAAAAAAGCAGGGCTGCAGGTGACTGTCTCTCTCCCTCTCTATCTCCCTCTTCCCTCTTCATTTCTCTCTGTCTCTATCCAGTAATAAATAAGTATTCACCAGGCAAAACACTGGTGCTCTGGTCTTTCCATGTGTCTCAAAAACATGAAAAAATATTTAAATATAATACTGGGTAAAATTAATGATATAGGAACTTAGGGGGTTCAAGCCTCTGGACCCCACATGGAAGGCGGAAAGCTTCACGAGTGGTGACGTGGGGCTGCAGGTGTCTCTCTGTCTTTCTCTCTCTACCTCCCATCTCCCTTCTCAATTTCTCTCTGTCTCTATCCCATAATAAATACATAAATAAATAAAATTTAAAGTAAAAACACTTTTTAATGAAAAAAGAAATTGGGAGCAAAAAAGAACAGAGGAACACAAAGGTATAGCAGCAGCCAACTCGTCTGAGTGAAACAAATGAAAATAAAAATAATAGAAAGAAAATGAGGGCTGGGAGAGAGCATAATAATCATGCAAAAAATGCTCACGGCCTAGTCTCTGAGGTCCCAGGTTCAATCCCCAGCACCATTATAAGCCAGCAATGAGTAGTAGTACTCTGGTGTCTCTGCCTCTGTATCTTTCTCTCTGTATCTCTCTTTCATTAAAAATAATTAGGGGAAGTGGGGCGGTAACACAGCGGGTTAAGCACAGGTGGCGCCAAGCGCAATGACCAGATGTAAGGACCCCGGTTTGAGCCCCCGGCTCCCCACCTGCCGGGGAGTCGCTTCACAAGCGGTGAAGCAGGTCTGCAGGTGTCTGTCTTTCTCTCCCCCTTCTCTGTCTTCCCCTCCTCTCTCCATTTCTCTCTGTCCTAGCCAACAACAGCAACAACAATAATTACAACAATAAAACAAGGGCAACAAAAGAGAATAAGTAAGTCAATATTAATAGTAATTAGTAAAAGGGGCCAGGCAGTAGTGAAGCGGGTTAAGCGCATGTGGCACAAAGCGCAAAGACCAGAGTAAGGATCCTGGTTCGTGCCCCAGGCTCCCCACCTGCAGGGGGTCACTTCTCTGTCTTCCCCTCCTCTCTCCACTTCTCTCTGTCCTATCCAACAACAATGAGAGCCATAACAACAACAAAGACAACAATAATAATGATAATAAAGAAAAATAAAAATTAACTAGTAAATAAAATAAGGGTGAGCGAGATAGCCCACCCCAGAGGGCACCTACTTGTCAGCCCCTACCACAACGGGGTAAATTCTGTTGCTGTGGTATCTTTCCATCTTCCTTCGTATCCCTATTTATTTATTTATTTATTTATTCCCTTTTGTTGCCTGCCCTTGTTGTTTTATTGTTGTAGTTATTACTGCTGTCGTCGTCGTTAGATAGGACAGAGAAAAATGGAAACAGGAGGGGAAGACAGAGAGGGGGAGAGAAAGACAGACACCTGCAGACCTGCTTCACCGCCTGTGAGGCGATGCCCCTGAAGGTAGGGGAGCCGGGGGCTCGAACCGGGATCCTTACACTGGTCCGTGCTGTATCTCTCCTTCTATCCAAGGCAGTCAACCCACAGTAATGAAGTCACAGTGACAACAAAAAATAAATAAATAAACAAACAAATAAATAAAGGTCTGGCAAAAATTACCTACATAGTGTCTTGACCCGGGTTCAAGCCAGTCCTTACCACACTGGTAAAAGCTTCAGTGCTGTGGTGTCTTTCCTCCCTTTCTTCCCTATATGAAAAAAAGTCAGCCTACACTAGTGAAGTCTCAGTGATGACAAAACAATAATAATAATATTTGAATGGTTTTGATAATAAAGTAAATCTTAAAAATTAAAATGATCTAATATATAGGTAATTGCATATTAAGACATGACAGAAAAAATTAAAGAAGAAATATAAAACTTTCTCTTTTTCTTTAATATTTCATTTATTTATTAATGAGAAAGATAAGAGGACAGAGAAAGAACCAAACATCACTCTGATACATGTGCTGCCAAGGACTGAACTCAAGACCTCATGCTTGAGAGTCCAATGCTTTATCCGCTGCGCCACCTCCTGGACCACACAGAAAACTTTCTCAATTGAGCAACTCTATGCATTCAAAGATCCAATGAATCCCAAGCACATCTGAAGAAAAAAAGGACATCATCAAATTGCTCAAAACCAGTGACAAAAAGAAAATCTCAAAAGGAGCCAAAGGAAAACGTTATGTGTCATATACAATGGAAAGGACATTCGACTTCTTGTCATCATCATCTTTAGAATTCTGAAGTAAATGCCAGCCTTGAATTCTACACTAATGGAAAATTTTTTCAAAAAGAAAATTTTAATGAAGGTCATTTTTAGACATTCAAAGGATGAAAGAGTTCATCACTAGCAGACCTCTTTTATAAAAAACATTTTTTATAAAAATGCTTCAGTAGCCCAAGAGCTAATTCAGTGATTAAGAGTTCAGAATTTTCAAGCATAAGTCCCAAATACTATCCCTAACTGCACATATACCGGAGTAGTGTTCTGCTTCTTCGTCTCATTAATTAATCTAAAAATGTTGTATTTAGTAGTCTGGGTGGTGGCGCAGTGATAAAGCTTTGGACTTTCAAGCATGAGGTCCTGAGTTCAATCCCCAGCAGCACATGTGCCAGAGTGATGTCTGGTTTTTTCCTCTCTCCTCCTATCTTCCTCATGAATAAATAAATAAAATCTTTAAAAAAATTGTTGTATTTAAATTGTCATGGCTGACATAATGGTACACTTGGGAAGATGAGTGATTCAACATGCATACAGCCCCCACAGCCTTGAAATATCACAGTACTCAGTGCTGTGATATTTCTCTGTGTCTGTCTCTGTGTCTGTCTCAAAAAAACTGGCCTGAAGTGGTAGAGCCCTGCATTGGCAAAAAGAAAATATTCTGGAGCAGAAAGAAAATGACTGCAGTGAGTACCTCCCAACACTTCCTCTCCACTATTCCAGCCTTTAGGTCCATGATTGTTCAATAATTTGTTTGCCTTTGTATGTTAACTCTCTCTTTTCTTTTCTTTTCTTTTTTTTCCTCCAGGGTTATTGCTGGGCTCGGTGCCTGCACCATGAATCCACCGCTCCTGGAGGCCATTTTTTCCCCCTTTTGTTGCCCTTGTTGTTGTAGCCTCGTTGTGGTTATTATTATTATTGCCATTGTTGATGTTGTTCGTTGTTGGATAGGACAGAGAGAAATGGAGAGAGGAGGGGAAGACAGAGAGGGGGAGAGAAAGATACCTGCAGACCAGCCTCACTGCCTGTGAAGCGACTCCCCTGCAGGTGGGGAGCCGGGGGGCTTATGCTGGTCCTTGCGCTTTGCACCACATGCGCTTAAACCCACTGCGCCACCACCCGACCCCCTAACTCTTTCTTTTCAACCACCAGGTTCCAGATGCCAGCATGATGCCTATCAGACTTCTCTGGACAGACAACCCCGCCAATGTGTCCTGGAGCTCAGCTTCCCCAGAGACCCACCCTACTAGGGAAAGAGAGAGGCAGACTGGGAGCATGGACCGACCAGTCAACGCCCATGTTCAGCGGGGAAGCAATTACAGAAGCCAGACCTTCTACCTTCTGCAACCCTCAACGACCCTGGGTCCATGCTCCCAGAGGGCTAGAGAATGGGAAAGCTATCAGGGGAGGGGGTGGGATATGGAGATCGGGTGGTGGGAATTGTGTGGAGTTGCACTCCTCTTACCCTATGGTTTTGTTAATGTCTCCTTTTTAAATAAAAAAGAAAGAAAGAAAGAAAGAAAGAAAGAAAGAAAGAAAGAAAGAAAGAAAGAAAGAAGATGACTGCAGTTGGAACTCTGATACAATATGCACCAGAAATTTAATTCCTTGGGCAAATACATAATGTTTGTCTTAGCTTCTTTAAATCGTCTTAAAACATATGTCAGCCACTGGGGCCTCTCTATAGGTGCAATTTCACTGCTCTGAGCAGACGTTTTTTAGAGACAGAGACAGACAGACACAGCATCAATGATAACCCCTGGGCTATAGCACTTGATAAGGGGAAGAAGGGGAGAGGGAGGTCTGCACAAGGCAGGGCAGATGTCCCAATCAGGTGAGCTATCTCTTCAACCCCAACCATGAATCCTTATCTATTTCCCCCTCCCCTCTCAACTGCTCTCTGTTCTATCAAATCAATAAAAACAGGAGGGGGAAAAATGTCACCAGAATTACTCATCATGCAGTCCCTGTGGTAACCCTGACCGCAATAATAAAATAAAAAATAACTATGTAAAGGATCACCCAGTATAGTGCCCATGTTCCCATGTATGAAGCCTCGGTTCAACAACCCATCCCTAAGTGCAGTGGGGAAGCTTCATGAGTGATGGAGCAGTGCTGCTGGTCTGCCAACTCCCTCCATCTTTATCCAAATGAAACATAAAGAAAAGAAAAATTGCCACCAGCGCTCCTGGTTAAGCACCCACATTACAGGTTCAAGCCCCTGGTCCCCACCTGCAGGGAGAAAGCTTCATGAGTGGTTAAGTAGTGCTGCAGGTGTTTCTCTGTCTCTTTCCCTCTTCTCTAGCTCCCCCTCCTCTTTCAATTTCTCTCTGTCCCTATATTCAATGATAAAAAAATAAAAAAATTTAAAAAATTGCCACCAGGAAAGGTGAAGTCAAGCACAGAGTCCCATCAATAACCCTGATGGCAAAAGAAAAAGAAGTATGTATATAAATATACACTGAATAATCTAACAGGCTAAATATGGTAGCCATTAATGCTGTCCACCAAATATTTCTGGCTCACTGCCTGCCAGGCACATTCCTGGCCCTTTGTGCTTGGGTAGACCAGACCATGTGATTTATTCTGACCAAGAAGCTGAGTGAGAGAAGCATTTAACTGTTGATACAAGATTCTCCAGAGCACACTTCTCACATGGCACAGTGACCAGCAAATATTCAAGCTGGCTGCTACTCAACTGTCTAAGTACCTAAACAATTAAAATACGTAGAATCCTTTGCTGACCCACAGTGGCTGTGATGCATACAAGAACTGTTAATAAATCTTGCTTTAAGTTGCTGAGGTTGGAGAGTGTTATTTAATACAGCCAATTCTAAATTAATTGATAGAGAAAAAAACTGTCATGCTAATAGGGCAAATAGTTTCTATGCTGTCTTTTTTTTTTTAAATAACAAGTACTTCTTAACTTGGAAACTTTTTAAGAGTGACACCGGTCTTGCACTGAACAGACTATTATCAAGCTATTATCACATCTCAGCCGAGCAACTTGAAAGCATCATACATGAGGATCCTCTAACACACTTTGTTGCAAATCTGTGCTCACTGAGCAAGTGAGCAGTGAAAAAAGCAGAACTGTGGGGAAATGTGCTGCAATCATTTGCAGGAGAGGCTGTAGGCAGATCTACATCTGTATACAGTTATATTAATAAATACATACAAAAATCTCTGCTAAAATATTAAAGAGATTAGCGATGTCAACTGCTTCTGCAGAAGGAAATTAGGTAACTAGGTAACCGGGAAATCTGGGAATCTTGTCCTGCTATTTATACTTTCATATTTTTAAAAATTTGAACCATGAACATGTATTATCTATTCAAAAACATGTAAGATATAATAAGGGGGAAAAAACAAGCTTAGGTAAAAGGAGTGTATAGTAAGTATTGTTTTTTTTTTTTAATTTTTATTTATAAAAAGGAAACACTGACAAAAACCGTAGAATAAGAGGGGTACAACTCCACACAGTTCCCACCACCGGAACTCTGTATCCCATCCCCTCCCCTGACAGCTTTCCTATTCTTTATCCCTCTGGGAGCATGGACCCAGGGCCATTATGGGGTGCAGAAGGTGGAAGGTCTGGCTTCTGTAATTGCTTTCCTGCTGAATATGGGCGTTGGCAGGTCAATCCATACTCCCAGCCTGTCTCTCTCTTTCCCTAGTGAGGCAGGGCTCTGGGGAAGTGGGGCTCCTGGACACATTGGTGGGGTCATCTGCCTAGGGAAGTCCAGTTGGTATAATGGTAGCATCTGGAACCTGGTGGCTGAAAGAAGAGTTAATATATAAAGCCAAACAAGTTGTTGACTAATCATGAACCTAAAGGCTAGAATATTGCAGATGAAGATTTGGGGGGGTCTCCGTTTTATAGATAGGCCTATTTTAGAGCACTGCTCAGCTCTGGCTTATAGTTCTTCTTCTAGCGTTTGCCCTTCTTCCGTAGCCAGTCAACAGCGTCAGGTTGAGCCTGATGTCAAGTTTCGAGACATCCTTTGAATCTGGAGAGGTGGCAGTCATTGACTATGTGGGTCATAGTCTGTCTGGAGCCACAGGGGCAGTTCGGGTCGTCTCTGGCTCCCCAGTGATGGAACATAGCGGCGCACCGGCCATGGCCTGTTCGATAGCGATTGAGGAGGGCCCAATCATAACGTGCTAGGTCAAAGCCGGGTTGACGCTTGCAGGGGTCTGTGATGAGGTGTTTGTTCTTTACCTCAGCTGACTGCCAACTCTGTTTCCAAGAGACTGGAACAGAGAAGTTCAGTGGTTTATAGTGGTGCAAGGGATTGAACCTGGGACTTTGGAGCCTCAGGCATGACAGTCTGTTTGCATAACCATTATGCTATCCACCTCCCTGCCCATGAGTATTGTTTAGTGAGCTGTAGTTCAAAAACCAAGAGTCAAATAAGGAACTTGCATAGACCAGTGATCAGCGTAATCTGAATAATGACTACAGTTACTAGTTTTTCAAATAAGTTTTAAAAGCGATCACACTAATATTCAAAAAAAAAAAAGAACATTTTCTACTGCTTCGCTTCCCATGTCAAGGCTTTCATTATTGAATCCTGATCGTACATGAAAGCTTCAGCACCTCTAAATGCCACCTCTTACAAGACTAGCAATTTGAGTTATTTTTCCCTGCCACTAAGAATAATTATCTGAATTACATTTTCCAAAGGAAAATGAAAAGGACAATGCTAGGCTTCAGAAACAGGGCAAAGCAAACTCCCCAAAGTAGCCTTCATAGATCCTGGTAAACTGACTACCCTACATTCTGTCTGCAAAACAGGTTGTAAATGACACATACATGATGAAAATCTCGAGCAATAAAACCAGTAGATTTTTTTTTTCAAGTTCATTTGGTTTAATCATCTATAGTCCATATATGAGCAAAACCATCTGACATCAAGCTATCTCTCAGAACCCTGTAAACTACAGTGGTTATCGGGGTGTGGGATACATGACTTCAATAGAGGATGCAGTTACACACACCAAGTATAGGTGTGAAATTATACCCCTGAAATCTTCTAATTCTGTAAAACACTCATAAATTACTAATTTAAAAAAAACACCCAGAAATCAAAAGATTTATCTATCCTGAAACATTCCCAAGGGTACCTAACACTTGCTATGTGGCTTTACAAAGACACACCTAAGCACTCAAGCACAAACTCCATTTAGCTGGAAGTGAGGAGGAATTCCTAGAAATGAAACAGAATTCACAGTCTCCAGAGATCCAGTCCTGGCATTCCATCCCATACACTGGCAATGGCTCAGTCCTTCCAGTCACTTCACAGTCACACAAGTCAGAATTTGCTTCTGTCAGTAATTCTAGATGCTAGTCACATAGTAGACAAATAAATCTCTAGGCTAGAGATGTCACTGATTTTGTGAAAAATCAAAGAATTTTTTTGATAGAGACAAAGAGGGAGAGAGAGAGAGAGAGAGAGAGAGAGAGAGGAACCACAGCTAAGTTTCCATCAATGTGGGGGTATGGGGGGTGGGTGAGTGGCTTGAACCTGGTTCATGCACATGACAAAGCTTATCCAAGTGAACTATTGAACTATTTTGCCAGCCCCAAAGAACTTTTAACCTAGGCATGATGCTCTTTGTTTCCTTAAACAATCCCTTGAAAGGGTCTAATTAAGCTTGCATTTTAAACATCTCACTTCCCACTCTTCTACTGGATTCTTTCTTGTACTTTTTTTTTTCCCCTAGCAAACCTATTTTTAACACATACATTACCTTTTCTTAACTTTTGCTATCAAAAATGTGTCCCTCAGGACACAATGCAGTTGACAACACCACCCTCAAAGAGAATAAAGGCTGAGTACTAACTAGCATTGCAAGCAATCAGGAAAATAACATAGCAAGGTCCTTTTATAATGGTGTTTCTCTCCTGACCTGTTGGCCACTCTCAGAGCACTTTTAAAAAATATATATTTATTTATTTATTTATTCCCTTTTGTTGCCCTTGTTGTTTTATTGTTGTGGTTATTATTGTTGATGTCATCGTTGTTGGATAGGACAGAGAGAAATGGAGAGAGGAGGGGAAGACAGAGAGGGGGAGAGAAAGACAGACACCTGCAGACCTGCTTCAGCACCTGTGAAGCGACTCCCCTGCAGGTGGGGAGCCAGGGGCTGGAACCGGGATCCTTATGCCTGTCCTTGCACTTGGTGTCCCACTGCGCTACCACCCAACTCCCCAAGTGTCACTCATTCCTCTGCTGAATTTCTGTTGTATAAATATTCCAGTCTCCTCCACCCCATCATTTGTTCTATGAAATCACTGGCTCCCAGATTTCTCTTAAGCATCTAATGTCATTTACCATTGTAGTCATTTGCTTGATAAAGATGCATGTTGTGCTGTATGCTCTGCCTTTGCTGAGCATCTCAACTTCTCATTCCCCTTTAAGAGTTTCCTGAAATCATCTCTCAAGGAAAGTACTTGAACATCTGGGGGGTGGGGACTCAAAACAAAATACTTTTGTTTTGGATTTGCCCATTTATTCTTAGTAAAATATTTCAAAGACAACATAATTACATCAAAGGAGAACTATACAGTTATGTTAAATGGAGTATGTAATAGATACATAAAAAATGGCATCCAAACAGCATTTGGCGGTTGGACAGTGGCTCATCTGTCCAACACATTGCACACACATTGCCCTGAGCAAGGACCCAGGTTCAAGCCCCACTCCCTACCTGTAGCGATAAAGCTCCATAAGTTGTGAGCAGTGCTGCAGGTCTCTCCCTCTCCCTCCTTTGCCCCCCCTCCTTTCTCCCTCTTTCTCTCTTTCCTCCTTTCCTCTCAATTTCAAGGCACCATGCCCCAGAGATAATTCTGGCAGCAATTTAAAAAAAATATTTTTAAAAAAATAAAGATGAACCCCCACACCTATGGACACCTAATTTTTGTTAAGGGGGCCCAAATTATTAAATGGAGAAATGAGGCTCTTTTCAATAAATGGTGCTGGGAAAACTGGGTTGAAACGTGCAAAAGAATGAAACAGAAATACTTTATCTCAGCAGAATCAAAAGCCAGCTTCAAATGGATCAAGGGCCTGGATGTTAGACCAGAAACTATCCAATACTTAGAGGAAAATATTGGCAGAACACTCTTCCATCTAAACCTCAAGGGCATTTTTGATGACACAAACCCAATTGCAACGCAAGACTAAACCAAAAACAAATCAATCGGACTTCATCAAATTGAAAAGCTTCTGCACAGTAAAAGAAACTATCATCCAAACAAAGAGACCCATCATAGAATAGAAGATCTTCACGCCCATGTTCAGCAAAGAAGCAATTACAGAAACCAGACCTTCTACCTTCAGTACCCCATAATGACCCTGAGTCCATGCTCCCAGAGGGATAAAGAATAGGAAAGCTTTCAAGGGAGAGGATGGGATATGGAGCTCTGGTGGTGGGAATTACATGAAATTGTACCCTCCCTTATTCTATGGTCTTGTCGATATTTTTCATTTTATAAATATTAATAACAAAAAAATAAAGATGAAACAAAAAAAAAATGCTTTTAGCAGCCCAAGAGTAATGGACTTGCAGGTATAGGGTCCCAGGCTCAGTAACTCTCCGATTATAATAAATTAATCTTTTAAAACGCTTTTTGGGGGTCGGGCGGTGGCGCAGTGGGTTAAGCGCATGTGGCGCAAAGCGCAAGGACCGGCGTAAGGATCCCGGTTCAAGCCCCCGGCTCCCCACCTGCAGGGGAGTCGCTTCACAGGTGGTGAAGCAGGTCTGCAGGTGTCTATCTTTCTCTCCCCTTCTCTGTCTTCCCCTCCTCTCTCCATTTCTCTCTGTCCTATCCAACAACGAATTGCGTCAACAAGGGCAATAATAATAACCACAACGAAGCTACAAGGGCAACAAAAGGGAGAAAAAAAAATGGCCTCCAGGAGCGGTGGATTCATGGTGCAGGCACCGAGCCCAGCAATAACCCTGGAGGGAAAAAAAAAAAAAAGGCTTTTTGTATCATAAAATAACAAAAGTAAGAGAGGTAGCAGAATGGTTATGCAAAGATAACTCTCATACCTGAGTGTCCAGGCACTAGGTTTAGTGCTCCATACCACCATAAGTCAAACAGCGTTGTGGTTTAAAAAAAAAAAAGTGCAAGGACCTAGGTTCTAGCCTCTGATTCCCACCTGCGTTGGTTAAGTTTCGCAAGTGTTAAGCAGTGCTTCAGTTTTCCCCTCCTTCTCCCCAGCCCTATTTCAGATCTTCTGTCTCTATTCAATAACTGAATAAAATATTTTTTAAATAAGTTAACCTGAAACCTATGTAAGATGATAATGTATGTTACATAAAATAATGCAGTGTGACTTCAATTAAATTTTTAAAAAAATACTTTGACATTGTAGTTGGAAGTTCTTTGGAATCTACAGATTTAAACCCGAGTGGGGAAGCAATTACAGAAGCCAGACCTTCCACCTTCTGCATCCCATAATGACTTTGGGTCCATACTCCCAGAGGGATAAAGAATATGAAAGCTATCAGAGGAGGGGATGGGGATGGTGGGGATTTCGTGGAGTTGTACCCCCTTTTTATCCTATAGTTTAGTCAATGTTTCTGTTTTATAAATAAAAAATTTAAAAAATTAAACCTGAAATTTTATTTAATCAAATTAATGTAAGTAGGCCTAACCAGTAAAATTCCAAGAAATCCAGTTATTCAGAAGCATCTGTCTTTGAGTATTTATGACATTCAGAGAGAAGGCCCTCTATGTCAGATATAAACAAATGGATACTGATTCTCTCTCTATCACCTACTTCCCTTATGTTAGTGTCAGTTCCCAGAGATCAAAGGTCATGCCTAAAATCCCTTCTACAGCTCTTACAGCAGACTTTGCAAGGATGAGACTATTAAATGCACTCAAACATATTCTGGGTGGATCTGTGCTTCAAACCCGTTCAGTCATAACAATTTAAAATTAGAATATATTAATAGTGGAGTTAAAATTCCAACAGCAGTTGTGTTTGCTAGCTAAATTCTAAGCTTCCCTGACAGTTTACTGTCAAAAAGCAAAGAAATGCATGTTAAGATACTTTAGTTTCATGTATTAAATGCTTCTAGCAAGCTAATGACAGTATCACAATAAAAAAAAAAATTCAGGTGCAGATTAAGAACAGCTCCCTAAAAATGTAAAAACCATGTTGATTCAGTTATATATTCATGTCAAAGCAATTCTTTTTCGGCACCTATAAAAGAATGTGAAGATCAGAGTGCTGTTCAAGTCACACACACAACAAACCGAGTTGCTAAAATTGTAGTGATCTTCACCTTTACTGCTTTCCATCAGAGAATACTCAGCTTAAAAAGGGCTCTGTTCACAATTTTCAGCTTTCCACATAGCAATTCAATGTCCCACTAGGTCCTCCTCTGCCATCATGTTCCAGGACCTGAACCATCCCCTCCCCCAGCCCCACCAGAGTCCTTTACTTTGGTGCAATACCCCAGACCCAGTCCGAGTTTTGCTCTGTTTATTCTTCAGCTTTTTTTTTTTTTTTTTTGGTAGATGGAATAATGGTTATGCAAAGAGAATCTTATTCCTGAGGTTCCAAAGCCTCAGGTTCATGGTGTATTCACCTTCTTTACCCCATCCTGGATGGAGCTTGAAGACATGTTAAGTGAGATAAATCAGATACAAAAGAATGAATATGGGATGATCTCACCCATAGACAGAAGTTGAAAATCAAGATCAGAAAGGGAAAACACTAAGCAGAACTTGGACTGGAGTTGATGTACTGCACCAAAGTAAAAGACTCTGGAGTGGGGGAGCAGAGTTCAGGTCCTGAAACATGATGGCAGAGGAGGACCTAGTGAGGGTTGTATTGTTATGTGGAAATGTTATGCATGTACAAACTATTGCACTTTACTGTTGGCTGTAAACCATTAATCCCCCAATAAATTTAAAAGGGGGGGGGCTCTGTAATGACTTTTTACCAGTAAATGATCTCATTTAAATTATATTCTCTGAGATATTTTAAGGTCTAAATTAGAGATATACAGAATTTGTTAAATGTAAACCTTTCACTTTTCTCTCTGCTTTAGTAGAGGTAGGATTATTCAGCATAGTATTAGCTATATGCAGTAATAGAGCCACATACGGACATACATATTTCATTAGTTGTATACCAAAATGAAGCTTTTTCTCATTTCTTTTTAATTGGGAGGAACAATGGTTTACAGTCGACAGTAAATATAGTAGTTGGTACATGTGTAACATTTCCCAATTTCCTGTGTTAACACCCTAATCCACCCACCCCCCAGGTCCTCCTCCACCATCATGCTCCAGAACCTGATCCCCACCCCACCTCCAGTCTTTTACTTTGGTGCATGTCCACACGGGCGAGATAGCATAATGGTTATGGCTCCAAAGTCCCAGGTTCAATCCCCCTATACCACCATAAGCCAGAGCTGAGCAGTGCTCTGGTGTTTCTATGTGTGTCTCTCTCTCTCTCTCTGCATCTCTCTCAAAAATAAAATAAATAAAATATTTTTTAAAAAGAGAGAGATATACTCACTAGAGCGATCACCTTCACTATGTATTGGAAAAAAATAATTCACTTTGTGAAGAAATATCAAGTGGCATTACTATCACAACTCTCTCAAACTGACATGTTTAAAACAAAGAAACCAGAGGCCAGGTGGTGGTGCACCTGGTTGAGTGCACAAGTTACAATGTGCAAGGACAGGGGTTCGAGCCCCCAATCCCCACCTGCTGGGGGAAAGCTTTGCAAGTGGTGAAACAGGACTGCAGGTGTCTCTCTATCTCTTTCCCTCTCTATCACCCCCTTTCCTCTGAATTTCTGGCTGTCTCTATCCAATAAGTAAATAAAGGTAATACAAAAATAATAATAAATAATTTTTTTAAAAGTAACCATGTAAGAACTGATTCTTTCATTACCCCATCTTCATTTAGATGATTGGAGTGCTTTCTAGCTCTTCAAGACACAAGGAGCATGTTATAACGCTTCACCTCCTCCTCTTTCAGTAATACTTGGCGCTGTCCTTTGCCCAAAGTAATTGTCCAATAAATATTTGTTGAATGGACACATGAATAGCACAATTCATATAAATACAATGAGTATGAATAAGCAAAATGCAGAAAGAATGACTCAGCTGAAATGATCCTAAAATAGAGAGCTTACCACTAGCCAGTTCACAATCTGCAATGGCATTACAGCATTAAGGATTGGTGATAAAAAGATCAATGTCATACACTGTATAGCAGTGCCAAGAAAGTAATTTTACTTTCAAATTAGAACTTGAAAACAAATACCACTGACTTGAGGAACAGGATGTTTTTCTCTTAGGAAAAGTACATTGTCAACCAAGTTTTAACTGTATAAAAGTGAGCGAACCACCTGAGAAAAGAAGCCAGCATGTGATGAGAAGCAATTCGAATGCATTTACCCACTCTAGTCTCTTTAGCTTTTCATACTCAAAGACAATGGGACCAAATCTTTAAACTGACTGATGAATAAAGCACTCTAAAAGAAATTATTCCTGTGAAATATAAATATTAAGAATATAAAAAAAGAAAAAAGACTATCAGGAGGCTGGCAAATTGCTTACCCTCTACATACTATGGTACTCTGTGCAAGGACCCAGATTTGAGTCTTCGACTACCAGATAAGGGGCGGTGTAAAGTAATGTTCCTGTTATCACTCCTCTTGGTCTCTCACTCTCACTGTCACTGTCTTGCCCTCAAGAGAGTAAGGAAAAGAAAATATATATAGTCTCTGGGAGTAGTGGAGTCATCCAGGCATTCAACCTTGGCATTAACTCAAGTGGCAAAATAAAAATTGACCAAAAGAAGTCAGTCAGAAAAACTTTTAACTGGGAATACATATGCATGTATCCTCTTAAATTTGCTCTTTTGATAACTGGTTTTATTGAAGGAACCTGAAAGTCAAACAGAATCAGACTATTTTTTTTTTAACTTGGAATGTAAAAGAACATGCCTGATCCCAAAGCCTAAACTGGCATTTCATGAATTTCCCTCTTGCCAAGCATAGTACATGAAATGTAAGTCTGTGCCAGACTCAACAAGAACACAACAAATAACCCCATCCAAAAATGGGGGGAGGACATGGAAAGAATATTCACCAGAATAATATTCTCAGAAGAGATCCAAAAGGCCGAGAAACACATGAAAAAATGCTCTAAGTCTCTGATTGTCAGAGAAATGCAAATAAAGACAACAATGAGATACCACTTCACTCCTGTGAGAATGTCATACATCAGAAAAGGTAACAACAGCAAATGCTGGAGAGGGTGTGGGGTCAAAGGAACCCTCCTACACTGGTGGTGGGAATGTCAATTGGTCCAACCTCTGTGGAGAACTCTCAGAAGGCTAGAAATGGACCTACCCTATGACCCTGCAATTCCTCTCCTGGGGATATATCCTAAGGAACTCAACACATCCATCCAAAAAGATCTGTGTACACATATGTTCTTGGCAGCACAATTTGTAATAGCCAAAACCTGGAAGCAACCCAGGTGTCCAACAACAGATGAGTGGCTGAGCAAGTTGTGGTCTATATACACAATGGAATACTACTCAGCTGTAAAAAATGGTGACTTCACCGTTTTCAGCTGATCTTGGATGGACCTTGAAAAATTCATGTTAAGTGAAATAAGTCAGAAACAGAAGGATGAATATGGGATGATCTCACTATCAGGCAGAAGTTGAAAAACAAGATCAGAAAAGAAAACACAAGTAGAACCTGAACTGGAATTGGCATATCGCACCAAAGAATACAGGTCCATGAAGGATGATAGAGGACCTAGTGGGGGTTGTATTGTTAAATGGGAAACTGGGGAGTGTTATGCATGTACAAACTATTGTATTTACTGTTGAATGTAAAACATTAATTCTCCAATAAAGAAATTTTAAAAAATTAAAAGAAAAAGAAAGAAATGTAAGTCTGTCCACCAAACAAAGAAATAACCAGAAAGTAAACTAAGTTACCTGGAGTGGAGATAAGGGGGAAATCTAGGATAGCTATTTATAGTTTTAACAACCCATTCTAAATACCCTTTCAGCAAGAGCCTACAAAAATGACTCAGTTAAATCAGAAAAAGTTCAGTCACACCAAAAATATCCACCATCCAGAACATGGCATTCATAAATTAGCCAAATCAAATATCACAGAAACGACTCTCAGAATTATCTGCACACAAACTTCTCATGTAAAGACAAAGCTTAAGTCATAAACATACAGAAGATACTCTAGACTTAGAAAAAAACTACATCTGCTACCTAAGACTAAATTTAAGACAAGCAAACAAGAAGAGACAAAACCAAGAATCACAACTAACAGATTAAATCTACAGTTTTAAAATCAGAACTGCAAAGTAGAGTCAATGATCTGAATACCTTTGTTGGAGCAGTATCCATGAAAAGCCATAGAAAGGAGAGAGAGAGAGAGAGAGAGTGAGTGAGTGAGTGAGAGGGAGGGAGAGAGAACAGTCGTAAAACTTTTATATAAACTGGGACCCAGATGAGATGTACACATTCCAATTAAATATCCATGTATTTCGGAAGTAAAATCAGTTTTATTTTGGGAAATGTTTCCTTAAGTAATCACCGCCCAATATGATAGTCATAAAACTAATAAGTAAGTGACTAAGAACCTCAGGAGGGGAAAACCATGTGAAAAAAAATATATGTAACCTAATAATATATAATATATTATACATACATTATAATATACATATATTATATTATATTATACATATATTATAATCTAATAATATATTATATATAATATTTATATATGTTTAGACATAATCTAATAATACATAAAAATATAATATATAATATAAATCTACTTAAAGATTGATTAGCTCCTACAGTTGCGCTATCTCTAATAAAATCTCTACACCTTTTCATTAATTTTTTTATTGTTGTTGTAGTTCTTATTTATTCGTCATTGTTCGATAGGACAGAGAGAAATGGAGAGAGGAGGGGAAGACAAAGGGTGAGAGATAGACAGATACCTGCAGACCTGCTTATGCAGACCGCCTATGAAGTGACTCCCCTGCAGGTGGGGAGCCAGGCACTTGAACTGGGTTCCTTATGCCGGTCATTGTGCTTTGCACCACCTGCACTTTCCCTACTGCACTACTGCCCAACTCCCATAAAAGCAATTCTCATGTGAAGAACCTTAAAGGACTTCAGGCTAAAAGTATTTTATAGCTAGAATATGAAGGGAAATAATATAGTAGCTACTGAAATTATTATTTCTCACTGTAATAAAAAAAAAGATGTAAAGACAAGCATGGTCTCATTTATATCTGACTCCCACCCCTTCAAATAAATTAGGTCACATTAAGCATAATTGACCTTTGAAAGGCAATTTTTTTTTACCCAAGAAAACAAGACAAAAAAAATACCCTGTCTACTTATCACAAGCAATAGCAGTAATAAGCTTTTTTTAGAACAATGAAATACTCCTTTTAAAAGGCTGACTAGAGCACATTTATGCTTTAAGCTAACCACTCTGAGAATTTTACATTCTATCAGTATTATATATGTGTGTGTGTGTTCTTTTCCTCTAGTTTTCTACCTGAGGTCATTCCACTAATAAAATGCACCCCCCCCACCACTGTCTGCAATTTAATACTAGGAAACATGCAAACTCTTCAGTACAACAAATAAATACCCATTAACAAAAGCCTTGAAGCTGAAAGGACAAGCTTTAGAAATTTGGAAGGAATTTAGAGAAACAGAAACATTTTTCTCAAGGTAGAAAAGACTACCAATAAAGCACTAAGCCTCCTCTGTGACAAATACGGTGTCAGCATCATTTTAGAACATTTCTGCCCTGGGAGCCCCAGACAAGAAGCTATAAAACATGTCCTCTCCGCCTGAGAAGCATGTCTTCCTGGTCCACCAACTCTTCCACCTGTCCAATTCCTGGCCACACTAAAATGACCCCTCAGGAGAAAGCCGGGCCCTCCCACTCCACCTGGGAAACAGGAAATGGATGTTTTGCCTCCTGTACTAACGATGTATATAATTTGGTTGGTATTTCACTATTTAATTTTTAAGCCTATTTTTACTAGTGTTTTATATGATAACAATACTGCAGAAGTTAAACCTGTGTTGTATTTCCTTCTGAGCTGTTTTGTTTTAAGGTAATGACTTTCTGCTCAGTTTTTATTCGCCAGCTACAGAGAATTTGTAGCGGTTATTTTTGTTTCTGAGTAATTTGCAGGCAGACCTACCCCTGAGTGGAGAAAGTGCACTGCTAGCTGATGGGATCCTTGTGTTTGTGGACCATTAAAGCACAAATCTCCCCCCCCCAAAAAAAAAAAAGAACATTTCTGCCCTGAAGAATCCTCTTAGAAGCAGAGGGAACACACTGCATTTTCACTGTGCTGATTCACTGAACCTTTTGGCAAGTACAGGGAGAGGAGAATTGTTTGCTTCAGAGCTTGAAGCCTTTCCAACTATGGCTGTCTCTGGCTGCCCTGTGCATCCCTGCCTCACCCACAACTGGCATGGTGCTACTGTTATACGAGCACTAGGTACCAGTGACGGACCATCGGCAGTGAACCAGACACCAAACTAGCTGAAATTTCAAACATAGCTGCTTTTCATCCTCCCAGCCATTCTGTGAAAGATTTTATTTTTAAACAAATAAGAGAACTGTACTTCTAAAAATGTTATTAATCATCTGATTTCCTATAATCTCAGTGTGGGCAAACACTAGCTTTCTCCTCATGGAAAATCACTCGGATTAGCCCTCCAAAAACTCCATGGTCTAAGTTTCTCATCCCCTTCAAATTCAACCACAATATGGTTCCTCTACTTGCTAGTTTTCGCTAATCTTCTAGGTTTTAATTTCTCAATTAACACCAACACATAGATCTCATGATAGCAGAGACTACCCTGAAGGATAATTCTCACTGAAGAAAAATGAAGTTGGGGGGGAGGTGAGATGGTAGCACACACAGCTAAAGGCATGCTAACGTTACCAAACATGAAGACCCAGTCCCCACCTACAGGGAGGAAGCTTCACAAGTGGTCAAGCAGTGTCTCTCCCTGCTCTCAATTTCTCTCTGTCCCAACAAATGCGAAAGAGAGAGGGAGAGAGAGAGAGAGAAACAGGAGCAGGCAGAAAAGAGGAGAAAGGAAGGAAAGAAGGGAAAGAGGCTTCTTGAAAATAAAAAGTGGACTGCTGAGTTAGCACAGTGGACAACTGCATTCGTTCTTTTAGAACACAAACAGGCCGAGGAGGTGTACAGCAACAGTGCTGTGCACACACTCGTATGGAAGACGCCCTAAGTCCAACCCCTGTTCTACCTGTAGCCAGAGATGAGCAAGGCACTGGTTTAAAAATTAAATAAATAAGCAAATAAAAATACAATAAAGATCCCATCCTATCAATTCAGAGATTCCCCCAGAAACTTGTAAGAAATGTCACTGGCATGGGCCAAAGCCTTGCTTCTACCCAAAAAATACAAAATGGGGTTTCATTCTACCTTTCTTTAACCCCCAGAAGGAACTGGGGAAAAGGCTCTGGAAAAAGGCTCTGGAAGTCACAGCTTGCAGTGACTAGTAATTCCTGCCATAAGCACCTTTTCAGCCCCACCATTATATTATATTATATATTATATTATATTATATTATATTATATTATAATTTCAGCCCCTTATATCTTCATACCCAACCACACTATTTCAACTGAGGCAGTAACCATCAAGCTGTGTTAGGCTGTGAATGCTAGAATACTTCAGGAATTAAAATTTAAAACATAAAACTAACATCTCGCCATCAGAAATAAAGATGCTGAAGAGCTAAGCAAGCACATAAATCAGGAAAATAAACTCATATTAGGCACACATTCAAGAGTAAAGACAGAAACAAGCCAAAGGCAAGAAAAACCAACACTACTACACTACTACGTATAGTGTGATGAACTTCAATTATTAAAACAATAACCTAGTGAATTGTTAGAAAAGTTGTGACAGAGTTTTGCTTAGAAAAACAGAAAAATACGTCATGACTTTTCTCTCTCTTTTTTTTTTAACCAGAGCACTGTTCAGCTCTGGCTTATGGTGGTACAGGGAACTGAACCTGGGACTTTGGAGATTCAGGCATGAGAGTCTGTTTGCATAACCATTATGCTATCTACCCTCCACCCACATCATGACTTTTCTGACAACCTATATTACATGAAATTCTTGAAGATGAATAAATTTGTTTCCACTTTGAATTATGCCCCAAGTAAAAGCATTCCTTTCCTACTAACAAAAATTTATTTCTAGGGTCAGTGAGATAGACCACTGTGTTAGAATACAGAATTTGCATGCCCGAGGCCCCAGAGGACCTATGTCCTTGTACCACCATAAGACAAAGCTGAGTGATGCTCTTGGTCTATCTGTCTCATATATGTAAACAAATCTTGGGTTGGGGAGACAGCATAATGGTTATATATATAACTTTCAGGCTTGAAGCTGTGAGTTCCCAGGTTCAATCCTCATCACTACCATGAGCCAGAACTGAGTATTGCTGTAGTACAAAACAGAAAAAGAAAGAAAACAATTTTTTAAGTTTATATGTACTTCTATGGCTGAAAACGATGGCTATCGATGATAATTTCACATAGTAAGCATTCAATTAATTCCTCTTGAATTAATTAATAAATATTGACTATCTTACGACATCTAGTGTGAATTTTTAAATCTTCAAAAGGGGTTTGATGTTTAATTGTACTTAATGAGTATCAATACACCATTAAAATCAGTGTTTTTAAATGACTAGCCTGACCTCCACTACAAATCTGCCAATAAAATTATTTTATGTTATTATACAGGCATTATTTAAAAAAAAAAGTATGGTCTCTTTCCTTCTGTAGTCCTCCTAGGAGTGGTGATGGAAGCCTACATGTGTAACAAACACTCCAACACCACAAAAAAAAAAAAAAAAAGATTTCAGTAAGTGAAGTAAATCAACTATATAGCGATTCTGTATATTATCCAACACAGAAACAATGTAATAGTACTATAGTATAAAAATGTTTTTCTATATTAATAAAAAGAATATGTTCTATAATTTATGAGTGGCCCTATTTAAAGGATAGAAATATAAAGATTAAAAGATTTAGACCCCTGGCCTCAAGCACGTAAACAGAAAAATAAGAACCCCTGTCTACTAAGTTTTTTTTCCCAGTAATTATTTCTAATTCCAGATATAAATGAAAATCCTCCTCATTTCCTCTTCTTCAGCTTTTTTAATGGCTGATAACTAATTTGATCATATCTCTACTCAGTATCTATTTCTTTAGCATTAGCTTGTACACAGGTTCCTATGGTTTGGTAATTTCTCAGGTCTGGGAATGCTATTGCCATTAAGTTAAAAAGAAAAAAATGGGGGCGGGGGCTGGGCAGTAGCACACCAGGTTAAGCATACATAGTACTAAGAGCAAGGACCTGCGAGAGGATCCTGGTTCCAGCCCCAGGCTTCCCTGCAGGGGAGTTGCTTCACAAGTGGTGAAGCAGGTCTGGAGGTTTCTTTCTTCAAGACTGCCACCTCTCCAGATTCAAAGGAGGTCTCGAAACTTTACATCAGGCTCAACCTGACGCTGTTGACTGGCTACGGAAGAAGGGCAAACGCTAGAAGAAGTGGTGAAGCAGGTCTGCAGGTGTCTTTCTCTCCCCCTCTGTCTTCCCCTTCTTTCTCAATTTATCTCTGTCCTATCCAATAAAATGGGGAAAAAAAAAAAAAAAAAGGCTTGCAGGAGCAGTGGATTCATAGTGCTAGCCCCGAGCCCCAGCGATAACGCTGGAGGCAAGAAAAAAAATTTTTTTTTTAATATCCTGACTTGAAATACGCCCTACCCAATTACACCAAATATGAACGTTCCACTTTTGGATAGTGAAGGAAGCCTATAGTTAGCACCATCCTTATGGAATTTAATTCACATAGTGCACTAGAGCTGTAGTAGGAATGTAACTCAACTGAAAATTCCAGTCAGCATACACAAGCAGGAATTAATGAAACTAGCAGGGAAATAAACCCCCGTCGTTCTACTCCTAGTAAGACTAAATGCACAGAGAGATGACTGAATACACAAAACAAAACTGAGGCCACATAGCAGAAGCCTACAAAACTAAGATAGGCATTCTACTTCCTAACTTCAGGTACACACATCAAGTATCACTCATCGATGGGTAACCAAGTCACAGACAGAATAGGTTCTAATAAAAAGGTCTAGGGAGGGACACAAAGTAAACTTATGGACAGATATAACAGGTATTGATTTTTACAAACCCACCCACAGCTAAGCAATCTTTATAGCAGAGTAACAAATGTGACAGATGGAATAAACTGACACATCACGAGTGAAATGGTGGTGTAGCTTCTTTGGGGGAAAAAAAAAATCTGGCAAACCCCTGAAAATATTTAACATGAAATTTACCACCTGAACCAACAATTCCACTCCTAGGTATTTACCCAAATGAGTTGAAAGCACGACTCCATACAAAAGTTGTACATGAATGCTCACAGCAGCACTATTCAAAGCCTTTATAAAAAGTTCAACCAAAAAAGAATGAAACCATGTATATTTTGACCTGGTCTTTCCACTTCTCATGTACAGATACTATTACAGATGTCAGTAGTTATGTTGATGCTACTGCAGTCATTTGCAGTAAACACAAAAATATATATATAAATATCCAAATAAATACTTGCTAGAATCAAATGAATCACAATACAGTGACACAATACCATCAAGTCACTTAAAAGATAACTGTTTTATGTGGCCCAGGAAGTGACACAATAGATAAAGTACTGGTACTTGCAACTGTGAGGTCCTAAGCTGCATGGACTAGAGTGATGCTCTGGTTTTTTTGCTCTATCATTAATAAATAAAACAAATATTTTAAAGAAATAAACAGAGGGTGCTCCAGGAGGTGGCACAGTGGATAAAGCGTTGGACTCTCAAGCATGAGGTCCTGAGTTCAATCCCTGGCAGCACATGGACCAGAGTGATATCTGGCTCTCTCTCTCTCTCTCTCCTCCTATCTTTCTCATAAATAAATAAGTAAAATCTTTAAATAAATAAATAGAGGGCTGGGGAGATAGCATAATGGTCATGCGGACTTTCATGCCTGAGGCTCCAAGGTCTGAGGTTCAATCCCCAGCAACACCATAAACCAGAGCTGAGCACTTACTCCTGTCATCCTTTCTCTGATAACAATTTTTCTCTGCCCCCCCCCCCCTCCCAAGTCAGGGACTCACCACCTCTGGCTCCTGCTTTTTGACTCAGACAGAGAAAGACAGAGAAAGGCACAGAAACCACGGCATCAGAGCTAGTGTCATCTTGTATTTTTATCTCTGTCTCTCTTCCTCATTAAATTAAATAAAATATATTTTAAAAAATAAAATAGGGAACTTTTATTGGGAAGGCACAATTCTAGGAACTTGAATATGCACAGAAAACTAAAGGGAAAGAAAAATACTATTAGAAGGAAGAAGACTAACTTGATAAATGTCTGTATATATCTCCTTTGGTAACATTCAACTTTTAAAATATACACAGGCTGCTTTTAAGTTAAGAAAATGCTGGTGGAAGGAGAAGACCACGTTATCGTTTGCTAAGGGTCAGAGTTTTAAGTCCAACGTACTAAGGAGCCCAATAAAAAGTAATCCACGTCCTGTATACATGTATCCTGTATGTGAGGCCAGGGGAGCTAGCTCACCCAGTTAAGAGCACCATTTGCATAGTTTGTCTCAGGTTCAATTCCTGCACCGTCTTTATGCCACAGCTAAGCAGTGCTCTTGTCACCCTTTCTCTCATAACACTGTGCATGGCAAGGCACATACCCTACCCAGTCAGCTGTCTCTCCAGCTCCAAATAAATCTTCAAAAAAAGGTACTTTAATACAGTAAATGGTATTTATATGCTTTTCCCAGATTTGGGAGCTACTCTCTTCCCTGACCCAGCTTTCTAATCCTATTTCCAACTGTGACACCATCTCCCCAGATAATACCTTTGGTCCACCTGCATTTAGCTGTCAGGCTCAGGCAAAAATTAGTAAAGTCATGGGCCCCTTGGAATATACCTAAAATAGACCTACTAGCTTTTTCCAAAACAGAGACCCCAAAACTCATAGGCTATTTTCTTGCCTTTAAATTATTAAACAATCTGTTCTTCTTTATATCTTTTTTTTTTAAGATTTTATTTACTTATTCATGAGAAAGACAGGAGAGATATCACTCTGGTACATGTGGAACCAGGGATAGGACTCAGGGCCTCATGCTTGAGAGTCCAATGCTTTATCCATTGATCCACCTTCCGGACCACTTCTTTCTATCTTAAAGCTTTTTGAGACACCAAGTTGCAAATGCTACCATAACACCAACCTGATTTCCCTGGGCAGATGACCTCACCAATGACCTTGGAACCCCATCTCTCCAGAGCCCTGTCCCACTAGGGAAAGATAGTAACAGGCTGGGAGTATGGATCGACCAATATCACTGTCCATGTCCAGCAGAGAAGCAATTACAGAAGCCAGACCTTCTACCTTCTGTACCCCATAATGATTCTGGATCCATGCTCCCAGAGGGATAATTAGGAAAGCTTCCAGTGGAGGGGATGGGATATGGAACTCTGGTGGTGGGAATTGTATGGAACTGTACCCCCTTATGGTTTTGTTGATATTTTCTATTTTTATTTTATAAATAAGTTTTAAAAAGTTACTTTATTTTTCTTGTATATCACATCAAAGCAAACTAATTTATTATCTCTCCTCCTACCCCAGAAAACCAAGACTACCAATGAAGGATACCTGGAGAAATATCAGGGAAAGTTGACCCCCTTACTCTCCTGAAGTCTTCTTACAAGGAGATGAACCTTTTTATTATTTGGGTTTGCAATCTGAATAACAGCCTCTTGATTTTATGTAACCCACCAACTCTTTTCTCCACATTTTGCATGGAAGTAAACCATTGATCACTCAAAACAAACAAACAAACAAAAAAAGCCAGGCATAATGCATTTTTTCTGTTCATCAATAGGGAGCCATCAAAGTTTATTAAATGTGTCAATAACTGTGTTATAAACCATTAGTCCTCCAACAAAGTAGAAAAGATATACTTAAACCCATATAAACTTATTTCTGGTTTTATTCTGTCTACTGAGGCAATAGGCCAACATTAGAACCAAATGAGGTAGTTTTACATGTTATTGATACAGAACAATGACATGCAAAAAAATAAATAAATAACTCTATACTACATTTGTGAGTATGGTGGAGAATAAATATATAGGTGTGTGTCCACAGCAGCCTATTTCTGGAAGGATTTTATAAGAAATTTGGAACATAAGTTGCTGCGAGAGAGAAAGTTCTGTGGCAAACACTAAATTTTCACTATATATTTCTGTGTATCTTCGGTTTGGTTTGTTTTTATATCAGAGAACTACTCAGCTCTGACTTATGCTGGGGGCTGAAGTTGTGACCTTTGTGGCCTCAGGCATGAGAGGCTACTTGTGTAATCATTATGCTATGTTTGAGAAGGTACAAATAAAAGATACAGGAATGTGTGGGTCACTCCACTTCCCCAGAGCACACACTAAGGTGACATCTGCTGTCAGCCTCAGCAAAACTGCCTTCAAGTCCTACAACTCCACAGGTTAAATGTGTTCCCTGGCAGGTACCAGACTACGACAGAGATTTAAAACAACCCCTTCTTCCTCTCTCCCCTGTTCCAGGGTGCCATCTCACCCATCATCTCTGCTCTCAGCTTTATGTAAAATGGATGTTAGTTAACAGGTTGTCTATCAACCTAGATGTCTGTGTGAGCACTTTCTAGAAGGTATGTTCTGGCCACTCCAGCTCCCCAGATTAATCAAAAAGCTATGGGAGGGAAACATCATAAAACCCCACACGCCAAGGGTTTTTTGTTTGTTTTGTTTTGTGGACATTGTGCGCTACAGATAAGATTGCAAATTCCCCATCAAACTGTACACCTCCACGTTGTTTATTTACAAAGCGTCTCCACATACATCATCGCACTTAATACCTTCCCATGTTTCAGTGCCAATCTTGGCAAACTCAACTAACAGAATACATATAGTTGCCTTCAAAAAAAATAATAAAATAGACAGCATGAATAATAATAATCAACCTTTTATCAAACAGCTGCTTCCTCTACCTGCTGTGGAAAAAGCTACGATTTCTCAAAAAAAAAAAAAAAAAAAGGGCAACCCTGGACATTCAGCAGCATGCTGGCGGGTTCAAATGCCACCAACATGGACCCATTTCATCTGGAAGCACCTGGAGGTGGTGGGGGTGGGAGGATTAACTCTTAGGAGGCCTGCGGGGTGCTCTAATGAGGGCCAAGGAAAAAGATTTGGCTTCAGTGACTAGAGCAACTGGGGCTCCGGCAAAAGCCGGACAGACAGCGCAGCTCGCGTGCTGCGTGCTGGCGGAATCCCCGGGGCTCGTCGGGAGGCTCCGACTCGCGTGAGGGCTAACCGAGCTTGCAAACCCGGGAGGTGGTGGCAACCAAAACTTGAGAGAGAGAGAGAGAGAGAGAGAGAGAGAGCGCCAGCCCAAGGCGCCGAGCTGACGCCAGCAATTTAGAAAAAGGTGACCTACGGCCCATCTTGCTGTGGTAGGAATGCAAAACGCATAAAGTTACAGTTCACAGAAAAAGAAGGGGGAAAAAATGGGGTAGCGAGGGGGTGCGCCCCACGATCGGAGGCTCCTAAAGGGGGGTGTGGCGGCTGGGGCTTTTAGGGACCTGGGCATGACAATCGGGGCCCGTGAGGCCCCTCTCCTTCCAACTGGGTGGGTGAACTTGGACTCGGGCGACAGTGCCCAGGGTCCGGGGATGCCCCGCCACGCGCCCGCTCTCTGGCTCACCGGTGATGTCCAGGTACAGGTCGTCCTGCTGGTCGAGACCGTACAATTCCTGCGACGTGGAGCTGCGGCTCTTCTTCAAGCTGGGCGAGGTGGACGAGCCCCGCCGCGAGCAGGGGGGCGCGGTGGCCCAGCTCTGCCGCCGCTCGCTCTTCCGCTTCATGGAGGCGGCCGCGGCCCGTCAGGGGGGCACGACCATGGCCCCGCTCGCCCGCTCTCCCGCCGAGGCCCCCGCCGAGGCCGCCGTCAGCCCCGCGCGCGGGCTGCCCGGGGAGGCGATGCGGGGACGGCCGGCGCCGACTGAGCCCGGCGGGAGGCGGCAGCGCAGGAGCCTAAGGGGCCCGGCCCACCGAGCCCGCCCCGCTGCCTCAGCGGCCGCCGCAGCAACCCCGACTACAGATCCTCCTCCGGGAGGCGCCCTTCGCACCCCCCCAGCCTGCCCCCAGGTGCCCGCAGCCCGTGGTGCGGCCGAGGTGACCGCGCTGCGGCCGGGGCTGCCCGGGATCACCACGCGCACCCACGGCGGCGGCAGACGCTGTGGCGGAGATAGCCGAGCACAGCGAGCAGCCGCCCCCGGGAACCCCTGGAGGGCTGTTCCGTGGAGCTTCATTCACAAAAAAAGGGCCCACAACCCTCCTCGGGGCCCGCAGACTGAGGGCTCTCATTGGTCAGTTGGGTGTGACGTCACGGACACGGGGCCTTTCTACAGGCAGGTATCGGGTGACGCCATAAAGAAAAGTCTGAGCGGTTCCGCCAATCAAAGATGAAATGTGCTGGAGACCCTCTGCCAGCCCCACAACTGTTGATTATTCTGATCCAGGAGAGTCGGGACCCCATTTCCCAACTTCTTCCGTGAGTCTTCGACGATTTACATCAGCCCTATCATAGATATAATTTTATATATCTTATTTATATATACATATACTTTTAAAAGAGTATTTCTTGGTTTTCCCTGCTTTCTCGCACATAAAAAGAAACTCTTGTCGTGGCTGATGGTTTGAAAGAATAGGAATAGATGCAGTTGTCGCTGCCATATAAATTTAAGGTAAAGTTAATTTGAGAGCTTGGTGGGCGTTATGTGGAATTACACCCCTATTATCTTATAATTTTGCACACCTCTATTAAGTCACTAAATTAGGGTGAGGGATTATGGAAAAAGCTTTTGTGCTTGATGCTTTAAAATTTCAGGTTCAATCCCTAGCATGACCATAAACCAGAGTTGAACAGTATTCTGGTAAATAAATGTTTTTTTAAAAGTTTTTAAAGAAAACGAAAGAACGTAAGAATCTTTTAAATCGGCTACATCCTATCGACCGTTGCCTAGCATTAAAAAAAAAAATCAACAAAGGTTTTTTAAGGAGTCAATAAAACTACTGGAAATATGATCTACTGTATTGATTTGCTCCTCGTAGTTCCTCATTTCAGAATCCAGTATCCATCCCATTAACTCAATTTTTTATACAATGGTTGCTATGTTTTTCTTAGCTCAGTCATCAACAGGCTTATTTCTAAAATATAGTGAGTGGCACATTTAATCTTTGAACTTTTTTTTTTTTTTTTTGCAAACTCCAGTCACATCACGTTTTCTTCTGGGTTAAAATCATTCCTGATCTTTTTCTAGTTTTACCAAAGCAGTCATTTTGGAAGTCGTTTCAACAAATTTCATTGGCAGCACTAAAAGGATGAGAAAAATGGAAGGCAGTATTTAGATTTCATAGCCCAAGTTTCTACAACATCTTGCAAACTCTTCACTATTTTCAACAGCATTTCAACGTTTTATCCAGTTCTCAATTACAGTCAGCCCAAAGGAAAGAAGGAATTAGTCATACCCTAGAAAGCCTCACAGAAGTGCAAATTGTGACAGAGTACCTCCTAGAGGGGTTAGTTGACTTACAGTATTCCAGGCCTTTTCCTTTAGCACTGCTAAATAAGAAAGAAAAAGGGATAGGGAAAGAGGATTGTGATAGAACTTTTTACTTTAACAGTCTGGATCTAGACTGTTAAATCAGCAGCATAGTATCCCTGTTTCTTCTTACATTATCTCCCCATAAGGAAATCACTAAAGGCCTTATGTAAATCAAAATCTGTTTAAATGCTCAGCTGTAGAGACAGCAAAGAAGCAAGAGACTTAGGCTGGAAAGTGTTCTGCAAATGAGTTTTGATACTGTTTTGACCTGGAAGAGTTTGTCGTTTAAAATGTGGCTATTTCCTAGACTAGCTGGGATTTAGCAAGAACTAGTCTTGTTTTGGGTAGGTATTACATGGGAATCGTCCCTTTGGTCTCATAGACTGAAAGAAATTCAAATATCTTATGACACAATATCTTATTTATGTAAGTATGCTGGGCTAGCTTCATGGGTGGGAGAGATGATACAACAACCAAATTCATGGCGATAGCAAAAGGCATGCTGGGAAGGTGGAAGCTTCCTTAGCAACTGGGATGGTTTTAGCCAGTGGGATTAATGTCAGGGCGGGTCTTGAGATAGAAAGAAGATAGATCAATGGGTGGGGATCTTTCAGGCAAAACAATGATTATGTAAATAGGCCATAGTATCAGCAATGCAGAATGGAGACGGGGGGTTGGCGTAATGCCTGACATAAGTATCAGATTCAGAATAAAGTACCATTAAGTTCACGTACATTAATTTGCTTTCTTTCAACTTCAAATACAGTGTTCGGTCTAGAAATTCTAATAATGCATATAACTTTAATGCAAGAAAAATGACGGAAATACAGATCAGTATACTGTTGAAACATTTCACAGTTTTATGGTCTTCTTAGTGTAATATCACTAAGTCACGAGGTATATGACTACAATTTGTAACTATACTGAGATAGCTACTATTTGGGGGAACCCTTGTGCTCTGTATGAACATTAAAGTTTTAAACCTTATTACATTTATATTTTGTTTCTGTTTTTAGATCATGTTTAGATGGTGACACAATAGTGCTATTGCTTGCTGCTGCTGCTACTGCTGCTGATGGTAGTGGTGGTGTGTGTATTTCTGTTGAACATTTTTTTTCCTACCAGAATCATCACTGGGGTTTGGTGCCCATTCCTGAAGGTCTTTTTTTTTTTTTAATTTATTTTCTATTATCTTTATTTACTTATTGGATAGAGAGAGCCAAAAATTTAGGGGAAGTTGAAGATAGAGAGGGAGAGATATATTTCTCAGATGATATATAAAAAGATAACCACACTGGGTGGTGGCACACTTGGTTAAGCTCACATGTTTCAGTGCACAAGGATATGGGTTCAAGCCCCTGGTCCCCATCTGCAGGGGGAAAGCTTCATGAAAGGTGAAGCATGGCTGCAGGTGTCTCTCTGTCTATCTAACTCCCTCTTCCCTCTCAATTTCTATCTCTGTCAAATAAATAAAGATAGTGAAAAAAAATTTTAAAAGGGATAAAGTCAAAAAGATAATCACTTGAAGTTACTGAATATAACCAATTTTTATAACATTTTTGTGGATGTATTTTATTTTATTATGAAAGATTACATTAAACATGTTTCAGTTGTTTATTATTAAAAAATCAACATTGAATATAATCATTTTTTAAGTTTGAGAATAAAAATATTTCGTGGTTATTTCCTGATAACCAGTGAAAATAATCATGCTATAAAGTGTCATTAGATGCAAGAATGTCTAAAAATTTCTTTTTTTATTTTTATTATTGAATACAGACAGAGAAATGAGAGGGGAGGGGAAATAGAAAGAGACAGAAAAACACAGCCCTGCTTCACCACTCATGAAGCTTTCCCTCTCTAGGTAGGGACTAGGGGCTCGAACCCAGGTTCTTGCACACTATAGTGTGCAGTTAACCAGGTGTGCCACCTCCTGGCCCCTAAAAATTTCTTTTTCATGTTCTTTGTTCATTTTTCTTTATTTCTTTCTTCTTTTCTTCCTTTACCTCCAGGTGTCGCTGGGGCTCAGTGGCTGCACAATGAATCCACGGCTCCTGGCGGCCATTTTTCCCTTTTTTGTTCCTCTAGTTTATTCAATCGGACAGAGAGAAACTGAGCAGAGAAGGGGAGATAGGGGAAAAAAGATAGACACCTGCTGACCTGCTTCAGGGAAAGAAAGACACCTGATGACCTGCTTTACTGCTTGTGTGGCATCCCTCCTGTAGGTGGGGTGCAGGACTCGAACCTTTGTCCTTACACAGGTCCTTCTATATAGTGCTATGTGTGCTTAACCAGGTGCACCACCACCAGATCCTCCTTCGTTCAGTGCTAAATATTCACTTCATTATATATTGGTGGGAACTATTTATGTGTTATGGATATCAACTTTTGTAGTTCTTGTCTACTTTTGTCTTGCTATTTGTGCTGCTGCAAAAGTGTGGGTTTCTCTTTTAATTTTATTGCTACCAGGGTTATCACTGGTGTCTACATGACAAACCCACTGCTCAGGAAGGCTTCCCCCCCCCCCAATAGGACAGAAAGAGATTGAGAAGGCAGGGAGAAATAGAGACAAATAGGGGAGAGAGAGAGATGAGAGAGATGAGAGACCATCCTGTAGCACTGCTTCATGCCTTCTGAAACTTCACCCCTACAGTTGGGGACCTACGGCTTGAACCTGGATCCTAGGGCTTGAACCTGGATCCTAGCGCATGGTAAAATGTGTATTGACCTGGCAAGCTCCAAGTTTTGTGTATTTTTTTTCCCCAAAGATTCCTTTGTCTACTTTTGTGTGGGGGTGTTTGGAGGAAGAGGGAGCAGAATACTGTTAAACTTTTGCAATACGGTGGTGCTAGGTATTCAAACTGAGACATCACATCTCTCAACAAATCCAGGGTTGTTTTGTTTTGTTTTTCCAAGAGATCTGAAGGTTCCCACATGTGCAGTTTCACTGCTTTGGATCACTTCCCCATTCAGATAGACAGAGGGAGAGACACCACAGTACTGGGGCTTTCTTTGGTGCCATAGAACCTCCCATGTAGTCCTGGTTATAAACCTCCACATGGTGAAGCACTCATTTACCCTGGTTCCCTGCTCTTGCATGAACTATGTTCTGCTACTGAGCTGATTAACCTTGAATTCGTTTTCTAGTGAGTTACATTCTTTTCTCCCCAGTCCCCATTGATTTTCGTTGTTTTGTTTTGTTTTAGTGGTCGTCTTATTGCTTCTAGGTAGGATTGCCTTTCTTTCCATAAAAGTTCTTTTAACATTTCTTTTTATATATATATTTATTTTACTTATTCCCTTTTGTTGCCCTTGTTGTTTTATTGTTGTAGTTATTATTGTTGTTGTCGTTGTTGGATAGGACAGAGAGAAATGGAGAGAGGAGGGGAAGACAGAGAGGAGGAGAGAAAGATAGACACCTGCAGACCTGCTTCACTGCTTGTGAAGAGACTCCCCTGCAGGTGGGGAGCCGGGGTTCGAACCGGGATCCTTATGCCGGTCCTTGTGCTTTGCGCCACCTGTGCTTAACCCGCTGCGCTACAGCCCGACTCCCCTTTTAACATTTCTTACAAGACCACTTTGGTAGTAATGCATTGAATTGTACGGCTGTCTTTCCTTGAAATGATAATGGAGGTCATTTATTGGGATTATAGATTTTAGGTTGTTACTCAGGATGCTGTGATATCTATACAGACACCTTTGCAACTGTTTGTATAACTGGAGGTCTGGTGCCATCACAAAGCAGCAGGGAGTTGAGAGGCTACTGCTAGACAGTCCCATGAAACTGAGCCTACAGGTCCTGGAAGAGGATGACAGAGGACCTAGTGGGGGTTGTACTGTTATGTGGAAAACTGAGAAATATTACATATGTACAAACTATTGTATTTACTGGTGCCTATAAAACATTAATCCCCCAATAAAGGAAAAAAATTTTTTTTAAAAAAGAATTGATATTAGATTCACATTAGATCCTGTGCCAAAATTCCCATTTATAAGAGCATGTGTATGCGTGTGTTCCCATTTATAAGAGCATGTGTATGCATGTGTGTATTTACTGTTAGCATATATGATGTCTTTTTAATTAACTTAGGAATGAAATAATTCAAATCTTGTTCATTTCTTGAAGCCATACAGAATTGGGAGAGCACAAACATCTGAATTCTAAGTTTTTTCTTAGTAAACAATATAAGATATTTTTGACAATAAATAAAGGATAAGGGGAGTTAGCATAATGGTTATGCAAAGAGGCTTTCCTGCCTGAGGCTCCAAGGTCTCAGGTTCAATCCTCCACACCACCATAAGCCAGAACTGAGTAGTGCTCTGGTAAAAAAATAAAAATAAGGGGTGGGTGGGTAGGGAGAATACAGATCCAAGAAGGATGACAGAGGATCTAGTGGGGGTTGTATTGTTATATGGGAAACTGGGGGATGTTATGCATGTACAAACTATTGTATTTACTGTTGAATGTAAAACATTAATTCCCCAATAAAAAATAAAATAAAATAAAAAATAAAAATAAATAAATAAAATCTTTAAAAGAGATATGGAGGGAATCGGGCGGTAGCACACTGGTTAAGCGCCCGTGGCGCAAAGCACAAGGACCGGCATAAGGATCCCGGTTCGAACCTCGGCTCCCCACCTGCAGGGGAGTTGCTTCACAGGGAGTGAAGGAGGTCTGCAGGTGTCTGTCTTTCTCTTCCCGTCTCTGTCTTCCCCTTCTCTCTCCATTTCTCTCTGTCCTATCCAACAACAACAACATCAATAACAAGAGCAATAATAAAAACAACAAGGGCAACAAAAGGGAAAATAAATATACTAAAAAAAAAAAGAGAGAGATGGAGATACAGAAAGAAAGCTAGAGTACTGCTCAGCTTTTGCTCATAGTGGTACTGGAGATTGAACCTAGGACTTCAAATCCTCAAGCATGATTTTTTTTTTTAACCTCTAGGGCTATCACTGGGGCTCGGTACCTACACTACAAATCCACTGCTCCTGGAGGCCATTTTTCCTATTTTGTTGCCCTTGTTGTAGTTGTTATTGTTGTCATAGCTGTTGTTGTTGGATAGAACAGAGAGAAATCTAGAGAGATGGGGAAGACAGAAAGGGGGAGAGAAAGATAGACACTTGCAGACCTGCTTCACCACTTGCAAAGCGACCCCATGCAGGTGGGGAACTGGAGGCTCAAACAGGGATCTTTATGTAGGTCCTTGTGCTTTGTGCCATGTGCGCTTAACCCGCTGTGCTACCACCAGCTCCCCCCCTTTTTTTATTGTCACCAAGGTTATTGCTGGGGCTCGATGCCAGCACTATGAATCCGCCATAGCTGGTGGCCATTTTGTTTTCCTTATTTTTATTTTTAATAAATTTTATTAAATAGGACTGAGAGAAATTGAGAGAGGAAGGAGAGGCAGAGAGGGAGAAAGAAAAGACACTTGCAGACCTGCTTCACTGCTCATGAAGTGAACCCCCTGCAGGTGGGGAACCAGGGACTCAAATCCAGGTCCTTGTGCTTGGTAATATCGGTGCTTAATTTGACCACTGCCTGGCCCCTGAAAGTTTTTTGCATAATCATTATGCTATCTCTCCAGCCTTACTCTATCTGTATTTTCCTCTCTGTATATCTCTCATTAAATGTTAAAAATAAGACCTACAGCTTCATAGTATAGTTGGTCCTAAAAGTAGTCCAGGCAGATGAATAGAGAGTGTTTCTCAAAGTCTCTGGTTGCTATCTGTGAAACACTGGCAATTGAGGAGGTGGCTCAGTGGTAGTTGGGACTTATATGTAAGGTTCTGAGTTCATTCCCAGCCAGTGATGTTCTATCTCTCTCTGTGTCTCTCTCATAACTAAATACAGTGGGTTTATTGTTATTATTGTCTCTTTCAGACAACTCACAAGTCCTGGGAAGATGTGCCATTGGAAAGAAGTCTCTATAATAGGGTTCTTTTCCCAGTAATTTCCAAGAATACAGTTTTCTCCAGAAACACAAGCTTCTGTCAGGCCTTGAATGCTTTAGACTCTGGCTAGAGGCAGCAAGACCCTTAGAAATGTAATCCCAGTGTTCTCCCCAGATTAAGGTAAAATAGATGCTTCTCATAATACAGAAGTCAGCTGTAGAAAGGAATGTCTCTTAGTAGGGGTTTGTTGGGGATATCCCTTAAATTCTCAAAAAGCTCCACTAACTGAGCCTTTCTCAAAGAGTCACATTCCAACTGCCTATAGCCAGGGCTTACAGGCTAAAGTTGTTAACCGACATCTTGGACTAGTGCAGTGCCCTTAGCAGCAAGAATCATCTGGTGCTCTTAAACACTCCCAATAGCAGTATTGGGGGTGGGGGGTATTTCACTATTCATCCCTAGCTCCTTGGTTGTTTTCTGGCAAGAGGGGTGCACTCAGATGGGGGGCAGGGGTCTGTCTTTATTCCCAGCATCCCTGTGCTTCCCAGGACCTCTCAGTTTTGCACACCTAGCTCTGTGCATGTTTCCTTACTCAGGCTGTAGGGAGGTGCCAGCATCCCCCAGAGTCCAAAACAAAGCTCTGTATCACAGTGGCCCCCTTTTGCAAATCATGCCAGTGTCTTTTTTTTTTTTTTCCTCCAGGGTTATAGCTGGGGCTATGCTGCTGCTCCTGGAGGCCTCCATTTTCCCCATTTTGTTGCCCATGTTGCTACTGTTGGATAGGACCAAGAGAAATTGAGAGAAGAGAGGGAGATAGAGTGGGGGGAGAGAAAGATAGACACCCGCAGACCTGCTTCACTGCCTGTG